>NC_058036.1:11419330-11719330 GCF_019176455.1 Solea senegalensis
CTAGTTTGTGTTTTTCCTTGTATTTCCACTGGCAGCTATGTTTTTTAATGATGGTGTCCGTGTCTCAGGCTGGTTCCCAGCAACTGTGACACAATGGGGGAAGTCTGCATTGGCAAAAACATGATTTACCAATTTAAAGAATTTATCAGCATGTTTGAACTTTAAAATGACTCCAACTGTGATCTATGCTTGGGATAAGTGACCTTTAAAATACACCACACACAAAGGTTGTTAATATAAGTATGACTAAATGCATGAGAAGTGTGGAAACTTTCTCTTTCCAGGTGAAAGTGGATGAAGATAATGACATCAACTATTACAACATACAAAGACTCATCTGTGGCTTGGCTTGGGGGACAAGTCTCTGGGCAGACCCAGAGAAGAAAAGTGAAAGCTATCCTTTTGCCCCAACTGATTCTGAAAGTGAAATAACTGCAATACCAAAGTAAATGTGAAACTACAGTTGTCTCGCTGCCGAGCTCCAAGCAGTTACACACAGGTCATCCCGAAGGATGAGTAAATCAGATAGTCATTCTAGTGTGTACTGAGAGGGTTAGGGTGGGTAGTTTCATAGGTAATGGATGCATTATAAGCATTGCTACCCACTGAACTGAGCTGTCAAAAGCAGGATGTCTATAACTTGCTTTAGCTTGTCTGTCTTTTTCTCTGGCAGTTAATATCAGCCCACTGGAGAAAGCTTCCATTGTTTGAAAGCAACACCCCCCCACTATGGAAGGAGGAGGGGGTGGTGGTGGTTGGTAGCAAGGGTAGGCTAAACGGAGACCGTGACCTCATCGTCCTGATCCACCACAGGTTACCAGCAATGCCGGGATTCCCGAAACGAGGAGGCGACGCAAACAAGGATGGGCATTGTCCAACAGAGGCAGTCAGTGCCCAGAGGAATGGAGCAAAGTGAAACTGAGGAGACACTCAGAAAGTGCTGTGTCAGGACTGTGACACAGAATATCAGTGGTACTACACTGTACAAGGACAGACAGGGAAGAGGTGGGAAGGGGGGGGGGACAAATTAAATCTAGAACTAAGACAAGTAGGTCAATGACAATGGAAAAAAACTGTCTCAAAGGTTTGTGTCTGTGGCAGTAATGACACTGTTAACTCAAGAGAACTCTTTCATTAAAATAAGTGATGTGACGTGAGCTGCTTTTCTTTGTTTTCGTAAGACAACAGTTTCCCAGAAAGAGCACAGACAGTACACAGGTTTATGTATGTCTATCTGACAGTGGTTTTGTGTCGTACCTCCCACCACTGGCTGGCAGCAGGCTTTTGAGCCATCTGGATACAACTCCAAGAAATATATATGGAGACATCTGGAAATTATTTTTGTGAGAGACTTCCAGTTTTGCATTTCCGGTCAGTAGTTGTGTAGCTTTACGCAGAAGGCAGGAAAACAACTTTGACAGATAACATTGCTTCTAGAAAAGAGGTATTTGAGGTCAGGGGTTGCTATAACAGAAACAGCACTTCCATGATTTAATTTCATTCATTCATTCATTCAACCATCCTCACCGAGCAACATCACAAAATAATTAGACACCTTCCTCATGTCTTCCCACTTCCCAGTAACATTACACATATGTAAAACTGACCTTATCTGGCTATAACTGTTTGTTATTGATTGTAAAAAAAAAGGCAACTCACTGTGTTCACAGATTCATGAAAAGTGCTGAAACAAAACATGAAGTCAGACTCCTAGTAAATTATATTGTACTGAATGTTCTGACTTTGCATTAACAAGGTGAAGCTTGAGTGATGCAAACGAAGAAGAATCATACTCCAAGGGGGGGAGGGGCCAGAGAATCACTGAGCCAAAAAGCAATGTCCATGTGTTGCACACGGTGTTGATGTTTTGTGTGTAGACATGCACGTCTGTACAGAGCCTTCACCGAATTGATTTTATACGCTCTGCTGAAGGCTGTGCTAAAACAGATCTACATGGTTTTGTCATGAATAGGATTAGCCCTGCGGGAAGTGTAAAGATTGGATCCAAAAGGAAAAATAAAAACAAAATATAGTTGCAATCTCCGCTATTTGAGAGCTGAGATTCAACATTTGATGAAATTAAATGGGGAAAAACGGAAAGGAACAACTTTCTTACAGATGCTTTAACCACAGGGGGTAAATATTGTAGCCTTCAATGAGACATTATTTTTGTCACACTGGCTAAACCTATGTTAAATGATTAAGCCTAAACATGGCTCATAATAAGACCCGTCACAAGTACATAAACCACTGATACATTATTTTTGACTTTTTTTTTAAGGAACTGGTTTATAATCATATTATACTGACATTAGAACTTAATTCAGTAAAAATGTCAAACAAAATATGTTGGATTAGCTTTAGGATTCATTAGTTTTGGTGTTAATGTAGCAGTGTGTCCAAGTCAGTGAAGATAAACATTACAGAAAATAGAGCACACAAAAACTTGTTGCGAAATAGCATTTAAGATATGTTTATGGTTCTTCTTCTTTCAGCTTCTCCCTTTAGTCCTTCTGGTTAAAAAAAAAACACAATGGCGATTTATTTTTAGGTTATGATTCCTCTAGAGGAGTCATATTATCTAAGAAAGACCAAGTGATTACAACTAAAACAATATGAAGCCATGACCTGTTAGTTACTGGTTTCTTGATACTATTTGATAGACAGTATGGACTGTTTGCTTTGCCTGTATCTCTGATAACTTAACATCTGATGACTCAATATTTTATCTGGTTATTAAAAGAGTTTAAATGACACACTCACTCATCATCTATGACTTTATTCTCCATGATTCAATTCGGAATGACAGGTAGATTAACTTTGTCTTCTTCCGAAACATCCATGTCTGGCTGACTATAGAGCCTATAGACATGCAGATAAAAAGAGTTGTGTTGCTTTAGGTGAAATGCTCATGTCAGCATGCTAACATATAGCTAATACCATGACTAATTTAAACTGTCTCTGGTATGAAGTTAATAATTAAAAAAATGACATACAAATAATTTCAGCATACACAGTTGGACAGTTCAGTCAGCGTTAAGGTGCAGTTTTAATCAAGTCTGATATGATGAAATTTACTTGAGGACAAGGGGCAAACTCAGATGACAGAAACATTGTTTTCATTTAAGATCAAAATGTGTTCCTAAATTAGGAGTCTTCACACTGAATTGATGCAAGTTGACAGAATTATGTCATCCTGTGCCATTCGTCTGTACCATCTTCGATCCAATGTTTATCTTTGGCCAATGACAGAGAGTTTGGCATCTGAAAATGAAAGATAATTAAATAGGCCAAGAGAAAATATTTGTTTTTACGTCTTAAATGTGATTTTTATAGATGCTGGCAACCTGATCCAATAAATCGTGGAAGACTTGAAAGTGTGGGGCATTAAAAAAAACTCCAAGTATTAAATTAATCTCTGTTAGTCTCTAATTCAAGTGTGGGCTCACACCCTGTTTTGCCCCCGGAGAGTGCCAAGTCTAAGATCACGCTAAATTGCTCTTGTCATGTGTTGAAGGTACTTGGCATTCTCAGCCCTGGGTTTTTTTCCACTGTGATCTGAATGGTTTGTATCCAACGTGGTACAACTTGTTGACAGAAATAGTACTTTTCTGACAACTTTACATGTGGCTCAGTAACTTCTTTAGCGTTCTCCAAAACCACAGTGGGATGATACTATTGTCTCCTCTTAGAATTGGCACACAAGTCTCTTGTTTTCTTCCATCCATCGACTGGTGTTAAGAAATTGCCAAGCCCCATTTCACCTAGCAAACAATAGCCTGTCCACTAAAAGCATTCCCAGACCTGTCAGTGAACACTGCCAATAATAAACTTTAATAAAAGCTGGAACATAGTATTCCCCAAAGCAGGAAGGAAACAGCAACAACAGTTGGTACACTATGCCCAGGTTGACATAATCGTGCTTTATGAGCCACCTGAGGTCCATTGTTAGAACAGTAACAGGGAATGAGCTGGAGCTGCAGATAGGAAGGGCTCTCCAGTGCTTTCGGGATTAGCGGTGGGTAATGTGAAGCCAGGAATGTATTCTTTTCCTTAAAGGGAGAATACTTCAGTTGGCTTTACATCCCGTTTTCTTAATGGAAGATGCTTCTGTGTCAAAATTGCATGCATTGTCTCTGTGCAAGACCCTAACAAACTCCTGTAAACAGAGGATGGAAATCCACAGTCGTTGGAATATGGTTAAAAGACATGAAAGCATTTCAGGACGGGGCAGGTGTTACTCTATTTCATAAAGAACAAATCCAGGTAGATAACCAAAACTAACAATGCTTAAAAATAATCTTTCAACACATGTAATTGGAAGGTGCTTCATAATTTGCATCTGAATTAGTTGCACCTTCCCCCCGTATATTTGAAACATGTCTGGTGTGCAAAGACCTTTACTCCACCCAAGGCCTGCTTTTGAAAAACTCCAAGAAGTGGGCTGAGAGCTGAGAGAGAGAAGGAGTGAGGCATCGTGAGGAGCATTGCAGGGGGGTGTGGTCCGGTATTGAAATCTGACACCAAGTTGCAGCTGTGTGAGGTGCTCAGTAAGATAAGCTTCTAAAATGCTCACATCACGTTTCAAGCGAGGGAGAGAGAAGGTGACGGAGGACACCTCCCGCATTTATAAAAGGGAAGGAGTCTGGGACAACAAGCCTCATACTGGTTGATGAAGAGGGTGATGGCAGAGTGCACCAGTGACACAATTTGAATGCAGTAGCTGGTGTTTGATTAGAGAGGCAGTAGATGTGCCAATTTTTATCAGAACATGTATAATTTTAATAAGGAGTTGGCCATTCAACTGATAAGGGGTGAGCAATATGAGCTTAAAACTATGTCACATGATACTACAAAAAAAAAAAAAACACATTTGTGAAAGATATTTCACAGAACCTCAAAATAAAAGTGTCTGTGTTGCTATGGAATAATATATAGTTAATAATAATATAAAAATGTATTTATTATACAAACAACTGTTATAAAAACACATACAGTATGACTTGATATTCAGTGGCCAAATGAAGTCAATTGGAGAGCAGCAACTTTGAGACCTCTGTTTTACACTAAACTGTGAAATTTTCACCTGGATCAGCAAATAGCAATAATAATAATAACAAAAAAATGCTTCTGGGGTTTAGTTACACTTTAAGTATAGGTTGATCATATATGTATATCTATACATATAGATATACATACATATTCTGTATGTATATGTGTATATATATAGATATAGATATGCATTAATAGTAAATTTATGTCTTATTCATTTATTATTTTAACAAAAAAACAGGTAAATAGTGAGATTTCTGGTTTAGACGGTGCGCAGATCCTGCTTCTGTGCCACTGACAGCTGAGAAGTTTAAGAAAGATAAGAGGGAACATGTTGATGCTGTATCTGGAGAAGCCATCAGGTCTAACTTTACAACTCAGTCACATGTACATTGAGACTGGGGAATTCCCAAAATATTTAATGCCTGCAGGCATCGGTGGACAAGTCCAGACCAGACAAATGATACGTTCCAGACAAAGACAGGGATGCAGGGGCAGATGAAAAGTAGTATTCGGAGTTAAGAAAAGAGGGGCACTTACAAACAACTGGTCTCACATACAGCACACTAGCTATTAGGAGCTGGAGAATAAAATTCTTCCATGGATCTGATATCTATCAAATGCTTATGAATCTACACAGAAAAGTCAGTAAGCAGACAGTGAAGAAGAAAACAGGTCACCTGTAACTATTTGTCTCAAGCTCAGTCATGCTGATGCCATGTTATAGTGTTAGCGTAAAATACATGATGATAAACAATTTTAATTGTTGATGGGGAATTATCATGATAATTATGTGAATGAAATGGAGAAAAACATGAATATATCATGTGATTATCACTGTACACAGACACACAAAACTTAGCGTTGAAGGTGGTTTCAGCCCCTTTAAGTCTTGTCGTGGTATGTGTGCATTTGTCACATGGGCTCCGTTGGTTGCATGTGTGCCCGCTATCAGTCTGACGAAATTCTGTGGGAAATGGTGCTGTTGTTCCTTTTCCTGGTTTCCTTAGCAATATGTTGTTGGAGTTGACAAATTTCTTCCATTTGACTGTCCTACGCCCTCTGATGCAACGTCTTTCTGAGATCATATCTGTGCCTTGATGTCACCATGCACGAACTAGAGCTCTTGGCCTTTTTCAACAAATCCTCTTCAGTGATCTAATGTTTGCACGATTTCAACTTAAGAGGCCAATTTGTTCAATACCACCAAGTGGCAACTGGTATTGGCGTCACCCATAAGAATCTGAACTTCTCTTTTCAAGCCTCCAGAATCTGAATTTGGCCAGCGCCATGTGGAGGTTTTGCAAGTGGAAGTTCAGACACTGGTGTCCACACCTATGTGCTGTTCTTTATCATCCATTTCCTCTTACATCATTCTCCATTGACTGACTGGAACTTAGTGTGTGATACAATTAACTTATCACGGAAACATTTACTAATGTGAATCGATTGAGAAGTAGGGTAATTTTTTTCAAACATCCTCTAGTGCCTAGTCAGTGTGTTGCTACCTCCAGGTTGGCTTAAGCACAGAAACTGTCCACTTATATGTACATATATAAATACACTACCAGTCAAAAGTTTGGACACACCTTCTCATTTAAAGTTTTTTCTTTATTTTCATGAGTATTTACATTGGAGATTCTCACAGGCATCAAAACTATGAATGAACACATATGGAATTATGTAGTAAACAAAAAAGTGTGAAATAACTCAAAACATGTTTTATATTTTAGATTCTTCAAAGTAGCCACCCTTTGCTTTGTTGACAGCACCACAAACCCATGGCCTCGCTCAATGAGCTTCATGATGTAGTGACCTGAAATGGTTTAACTTCACAAGTGTGCCTTGTCAGGGTTCATTTTTGGAATTTATTGCCTTCTTAATGGGGTTGGGACCATCATTTGTGTTGTGCAGAAGTAATGATGGACAACAGTCCAGTTTGCAATCGCAAGTTAACAGCACCTCTGATTAGAGCCCAGATGAATGCCACACAGAGTTCTAGTAGCAGACACATGTCGACATCGACTGTTCAGAGGAGACTATGCGAATCAGGCCTTCATGGTCAAATAGCTGCTAAAAATCTAAAAAAAACTAAGGAAAAGCAACAAGCCAAAGAGATTTGTTTGGGTCAAGAAACACAAGGAGTGGACATTAGACCAGTGGAAATATGTGCTTTGGTCTGATGAGTCCAAATTTGAGATCTTTGGTTCCACCCGCCTTTGTGTGATGCAGAAAAGGTGAACGGATGGTCTCTGCATGCATCGTACCGTGAAGCATGGAGGAGGAGGTGTGATGGTTTGGGGGTGCTCTGCTAGTGACACTGTTGGGGATTTATTCAAATTGAAGGCACACTGAACCAGCATGACTACCACAGCATCCTGTTTGCATTTAGTTGGACCATCATTTATTTTTCAAAAGGACAATGACTCCAACACGCCTCCAGGCTGTGTCAAGGCTTTTTGACCAAGAAGGAGAGTGATGGAGTGCTGCGCCAGATGATCTGGCCTTCACAGTCACCTGACCAAAACCCAATGATGATGGGTCAAGATGGTTTGGCATGAGATAGATCGCAGAGTGAAGGCAAAAGGGCCAAAAAGTGCTCAGCATCTCTGGGAACTCCTTCAAGACTGTTGGAAAACCATTTCAGGTGACTACCTCATGAAGCTCATTGAGAGAATGCCACAAGTGTGCAAAGCAGTAATCGAAGCAAAGGGTGGCTATTTTGAAGAATCTAAAATACAAAACAGGTTTTGAGATATTTCACACTTTTTTGTTTACTACATAGTTACCATGTGCGTTCATTCATAGTTGTGATGATTTCAGTGAGAATCTACAATGCAAATAGTCATGAAAATAAAGAAAAAACATTAAATGAGAAGGTGTGTTGACGCCTTTGACTGGTAATGTATATATACACTCACTTTACATATTTTTATTTTCCACATGACAGGCAGTGTCTACAACAAATCAGGACAGGGGACTGGGAATTGATAGAATCACATGTGAACTGAATGTAGTACTTGCAAATGCATATATCTGTACCAAATGTGTAGTTCTTTCATCATAACTTACTAAATTGGGGCAGAAAAAATGCTGATGTGAAGCAACAGTGCATCTTCCGCGTAACAGTTCTCTCCCTTCCTCTCACAGACTTTGTCATTTCCTGCTCTCTAGTCATTTTTCCCAGCAAGTCGTGGGTATTACTGCTGTTGTATTACTGTCACTAAGTTCACTGCTGAAGTTATTTTATACACATTCTCCTCCACCACATGAGAACAGTTGAACAGAATGGTTGATCCTGGTTTGTACTTTTACATTGGATAAAGGCAGAGGTTATGCTATGTGGCCTTTATATTTGTAATGGTGTGACTGTGTTGACCTAAAGTTACTGTTTGGGATGTGGTCTTCCTATAAACTTTGTGATTGCTTTGATAATTATTTAAAAAAACAAAAAAAACTTTTGGAGTGTTTGAATGGGTTTGCCTCATGAAGATGGTAAACAACCCAATATGAATGCAGTTTTATTTTAAAGGAAAATAATGTATAAATTAAACATTAAATACACAATAGGTAATCAAAAAAACAAAATGAACAAACTCAGATGAACCGGTTGAAAAATAAACTTAGCAGCATTTATCTCATGTCTAAGAATGTGAAAAATGTCAAAAGTAATAAATTGCCATAGTCCTGGCAGCTTCTCCCACTCTGTCTCTTTGTTTCTTTGTCTCTCACACTGGATTCACACAAACATGTAATGTTAACACTTGGCAGTGGGTGGGTCTGACTTGGTGCTCGAGGTTGTAATGTTAACTACACGGCAGGAGTTGGTAATGTTGCTACAGTGATGATGATGTGATGTCCGTTGTATCTCCCCACTGTTGGCTGCACTTTAATGGACAGAAACATTGGTACCGGGGAGTGTTTGGGCTAAATGGTAAACATGATTTGATTGGCTAGCGCTTGAAGTGCAGTAAGAGTACCTTATTACAGCACCTGCAATGAGAAGAGTCCGTCTGCAAGATGCAAGACAGAGGGGGATCTCAGAGGCAGGACTTGTGTTCATGAGGCCTCTACGTATACACACAGCGGGTACAGTTAAACTGTCAATGGCTCATTTCATCATCTATGGAGAAAACACACAATTGAAATAAAACTTTTTTCTGTGTCATTTGAGGCAAGAAATGTGTCATTTAGAATTTTAAAATGGTTTATTTATAGTTTACATCTGTAGGGCAAACTATAAATATGTAAAATAATGTGGACGTTTTGCGCTCACAGTGCCCAGCACAGAGCAGCGTTACCTTGGTACCTCTTGTGTGGTTTTGTGTAATTTCATGGGTCCAGCATCTGAGATCCACCTCCCTTGTGTGGCTTTGTGTGATTTGATGGGTCAATTCTACCCATGAGATGCAACTCCTTCATGCATACGGATACACTAGCCTGCAATGGGGATTTTCCTCTTAGCTGCAACTGGTGTCAGATTCACTACCAGACCTACCCCCCTGCTATGTAAAAGATTTGTACACTGACTGACACTTTGTTAGGTACATACACCTGTTCAACTGCTTATTAATGCAAATCTTTAATGAACTAATCACATGGCAGTAAGTAAATGAATGTAAGCATGTAGACATGGTCAAGAAAGTGATTAAAGTGACTTTGAACATGCCATGCCATGGTTGGTGGACTGAGTACTTCACAAAATGATAATTCACACGCAACCGTCTCTACAGTTTACAGAGAATGGTCCAAAAAACAAAACAAAACATATCGAGTGAGCAGCAGTTTTCTGAGAGAAAATGTCTTGTTGATGTCAAAGTAGAGTGACCAGACTGGTTTGAAATGATGGAAAGGCAACATTATCTTGCAACGGTCCGTCAAATATCCACTCATTATAGCCAAGGAGATCATCTGTGAGCGCACAACATGTTGAATCGTAAAGCAAGGTGTACTGCATTTGAGAGCATCATCATATCAAGGTTTCAGAAACACTGATCAACATTTTCTGACATTTTATGGACAGAATATAATCGATCAATATTAATTGATTATGAAAATAATTACAACTTGGACATTTTGACAAGTTAGGTTCACTAAAAATAAAAGAAATGATAGTTCTATTTTCTGTTCTGTACTGTTACCTTCATGTTCATGTTTAATAAATGAGTCTATGTTTCAGGATATGGTAACCAGAATCATGCAATTACATTACATTTAACATGTGTGTTCACTACATGCACATTTTTGCACTGTCCCTTTTTTCTGTCATGGATAAGAAACCTGTTCAAGGCCTGATGTGGCCCAGTGGGGAAAAACACATGTCTAAACAGAGAAGCTAATGATAGCCTTGGCTGGCTGTAAACAAGAGCAATGTGCTGCTGAGGTATCAGGAATTCAACCAGCCACGGACAGAGGATCCAGAATTAGCCCCAGCAAATAGATTAAAATAAAAATAACGCAGCCTGCTAATGAACTATGTTGACTTTTTATACATTAGTGGTTTACAATATTTCACTTGCCACTAAACATGAGGAATCATTTGTTACTTCAAAAAATAGTACATATAGGGAACTGCTCCATTAGTTGTAAAAATAATTCCTCACAGTGATGGTAACAGTGTTCCGTGGAATATGGGTATGTGTGGGTGTGTGTGTGTGTGGTGGTGGGGGGGGGTCTAAGTTATTGCTGGGAATTTAGACCTTTTAAAGGGGGATGTACAGGAAACCAGGAGAGAGTGGGAGAGATTCTCAGACAGCGAGACAGCCGAAGGAGAGTTATGAAAACCTTAACAGCAAAACACAGCTAGACCGTAAAGTGAGAAAATAAACAAGCAACAAGCTGCCAGGCACTGGCTCAGAAGAGGTAATTCCCCTCATGAGCACAGCTGGATTTATGAGAGGGTGAGCAATACTCCCCCTCTTTACTCCCAGACCCTGACACAAGCAGGGGAATTTAGCTTCTCTGTGCTAGTCTGCTTCAAAAATAGCACTGGTTAACTAAAATCGTACTAGCATAACAGCGACGACGACAACAATGAGGAAGTACTCTATAGATTCTCCTTGAATGCAGAAAAGACCAAGGAGATGATCATTGACCCGAGGAAGAAGACAGTGCAGCACATACCACTGTGCATATGTGAGACAGAAGTGGACAATGTGAAAACCTTCAAATTCCTCGGGACTTACATCAGCGAGGACCTCACTTGGTCTCACAACGCACAGCAAAGGATTAAAAAAGCCCAGCAGCGACTGTACTTCCTGAGAAAGCTGAGAAAATTTGGAATGTCATCCAAAATCCTCAGCAACTTCTACAGGTGTACGGTCGAGAGCATCCTCACCAGTTCCATCACAGTTTGGTATGGAAACTGCACTGCCCAAGACAGGAAGGCCCTCCAGCGGGTGGTCAAAACTGCACAGTCCATCTCTGAAGCAGCCTTCCACTCACTTCAGAACATCTACTCCACCAGGGCCACCAGAAGAGCCCACAACATCATCAAAGACAGCACACACCCACAGCACAGACTCTTCACGCTGCAATCTCCTAAAGTCAAAATATATACTTAGTCGTAGTAGTTGTAAGATCAGCCAGTAGTTGGTGCAGTGACAGCATTTCAGGTCAGACAGTCAAGATAACAGTCGGTCGATAAGCTTCCGACGGTGTTTACCAAACCTGGAAATGGTTGTCCACAAATCAAAATTATTCAGTTTTAATGATTTCTTTGTTACATGGAGCAACGAAAAAAAAATCTAATTGACTAATCGATTATCAATTGATTAATAATCGAATTATCGCTCCCTGTTAGTGACAACTAACCTGGCTTATATTTTAGTGGAAGTTGTAGGGGACATTCTGTGCATATGGTCCATTAGGTCAAGCTATGGGTGTAGCATACACCATTAAATGTGACTACTGTTCTTGTCTCAGTATACAGTAGTGTAGAAACTGATTTATGGAATGAAGTGTGCCATTTCGGGTTTATGTTAGCATACTGAGTGTCAATCTGAGGCTTTGTGTCATCCATTAACGTTAAATTTAAATTAGTTTAGCTAATCAAGCACAAAATTGGTCACATTGGACACATCAAGTTTTTGTTGGTGTTGTATTATTATTTATTTAAACTGGGAGTGAGAACTGGGTAGGTCCTTGGCCAGCTTGGGTCCGACTCTGGTCTAACAAAATGTAAACACGCAGTAGTAATTCGATTCCTGACCACATTATCTGGGTGTGTTAGTCTGACTTAGAGAAATTAGATTTAGTACTATTTAGTTATGTTGGACTAACATGTTAAATCCAATCCAACCCAAGCCAACTTTACATGGGTAAAAGTAACAGCCATACAATAGACCACAAAAGCCAATGAAAAGAGATGCGTTTTAAGAAGAGATTTTAAAACACAACCTGTCTAATGTGCGCAGATCATTCAACCGTTAAGCGGCTACAACAGCAAACACACGGTCCCCTCTGAGCTTGCATTTCATTTTTAGCGAACTAGGAGCAGCTGATCAGGTGACCTGAGTGAGTGAAGGTGTGTGAAGGTGTAGCAGCTCAGAGAGGTAGGGCAGGGCAAGGCCATTAAGGGATTTAAAAACAAATAAAAGTAAAATCCTAACATGTATGGGCAGCCAGTGGAGTGACGCTAAAATGGGGAAAATGTGCTCATATTCACGAATGCCAGCTTTGCACCATCTGAAGATGAGCAACCCAATAATCCCCACATAAAGTGCATTACAGTGATCCAGCCAAGGGGTGACAAAGGAGTGGATTACTGTTTTCAAAGTGCTGCTGTGAGAGAATTGGCTTTATTTTGTCCAGCTGCCTCAACTGGAAAAAGCTTGATTCCACAATAGTCCCAATCTGACTGTTGAACTTCTGTTGAGTCCATTTTTAATCCTACGTTATTGATGGTTGGCTTGATACACTAAGACATACGGGGGGGAGTCCCAGTACCAAAAACCATGACTTCTTTTAACTCACAATTTAAAAGGTTAAGAACCATACAGGCCTTTATGTCATCAAGACACCTAAGAAATTATTGGATGAAATAGGCTTTTTTTTTTCTTGTGGAGTGTGGAAATGACATGCCTCCTAAGTATAGAGCCAAGTGGGAGCAGATAGAGAGAAGTGTAGAGGGCCTAAAACTGAGTCCTGAGGGACGCCACACGAGAAAGGAGCAGAGGAGGATACAGTGTCCCCAAGGTTGACACAGAACGTTTGATCTGCCAAGTAGGACCTGAACCACTCCAGTATTGTAGGAGTACAGGACTGCCCACCCACTGCTCTAAGCGAGAGATTGAGTTCTCATGGTCCACTGTGTTAAAAGCAGCAATTACATCTAAAAGCACAAGAATAATACAGTCACCAGAGTCAGCAGCTAAAAGGATATCATTAAAAGCAGATTTTGTGCTGTGCTGCTTGAAAACCTTGAGAATAGTGTGCATATATTTTAAAGTACAAGTTTTTCTTTTCTAATGTCATGTAAATGTAGTGAGTGAAAAAATATGGATACAGTATGCATTCATATTAAGAAAATGTACATTATTATATGTGCAATGTTGATATTCCTTATATTTTGTAATTGCTGACATTTCCAAATGAAACAATAATAACTGAGAAAAAAAAATGAACATTTCAGTTTTATTGTAGCACCTTAAAAGATTACAACCCAACCCATGGGAACTATTGCAAATTGCTGAGTCAAACACTTCACTGCAAACTTAACTTAACTTTGCAGTCTCCCAACAAAAACTGCACGGCTGTTTTCAGTATATACGCTCATTAATTATAAATGAATTAGCTAATACCAATGTAACAGGAGGGATTACTTGTTGAAAAAGTTGACTTACAGCCCATCAAGATAAGATAAGATAAGATAATCTTTTATTAGTCCTGCAACAGGGAAATGTGCATTGTTACAGCAGCAAAGACAATCAGGGTAAAGGTAATACATAAAAAATAACATTAATAAATAAAGAATGTGGTTAGCTAGCCTGTGCACAAATAAACCTCCTGGTCGGTGAACACATATTCTAAATCTGATATACTGTGAGCAAATTTTGAAAAAATAAATAAATACATATTTTGTGAAAACTTTGTGATTGTGTGAGCCTTGCCCAGTGCAACATATGCACTGCTTTACTGTCATAGTAGCATAATGTTGACTGATTGAAAATGAAATGTAGGTCAGGCTGAAATGAGCATACATATAATTCAGTAACAGCCTTGTTGTTATGATTGCAGAGATTTTATGACTTGGCCACAGAGAGTGAGTTGCACTTTGATCAGTATAAAAGTGCCTTTTGGAAACGGTTGTGGAACTTCAAATTAAAGTTGTTTTTATGTATGCGTCAGCTGAACATTCCAGCAGTAGCAACATGGGGGCACATTTTAAGTTATCTTATAGTGTAATAGTGTATAGTGTAATGTTAAGTGAAATAAGGCCTAATGTTAAAGCTGGATGACTTTATTGATCCAAGATTAAGATTTCATTGGCCCAAACCTGATAATTACTTAACTTCATTTTCCACAATAACAACTTTTGTCTGACACTTAATAATTATGCCTTTGTAAAACTCAACGGCAATCACTTAACAACTCATGATCCCAAAACACCAAGCTCAGACTGTCAAAGTGAAAAACAAGAAGGCTGGAGAATGAAACATGAACACAGCTCATCTGGAACGTATCATCTCCTTGAAGCTACTTTTTTCTCAAGCAGCAACTTGTAACAGTATATAAACATTAAAACCACACCTTGTTGGAAACTTAACACTGCTGATGCAATCAGAGCCTGAAAACCAGTTCTCAAAGTTGCAAAGTCTGGATACAACTGACTCTGCATTTTCTGCTAAAAAGTTATAACACAATGCAGCGCTGGAAACACAATGTTAATGTTTTGAAGTTATGACTACACAAATGGAGGACAAACTAATGCCACAAATTTCCCTTCAAGGTAGAATTTCCTCTAACATTTCCATCTGAATGCTGGGTAATATTGCTGGTTTTTATGAACAGCCCTGCAGCACAATTCATGTGTTTAAAAAAATGTCCATGTGAATCACTGTTTCACAATTGAAGTAACAGAAAATAACTGAGTTCATGACGCGATGAAATGCAAATGCTAATTATTACACCTTTGTTATTGCAGCCTTCTAACACCACATCCCTAAAGCTGTTAACACATTTGCTTGCTTTGTCAAAGGGTGTGTGGCACTGCTTCATTCAGCTCCTCCCTCACTTGAGACGTGTAAAGATATGATCATTAATTTGAGGCATCTGTCTGACAGTTAGGATCACTCAGTGGCACTAATCTGACAGGATCTGGCTTCAACGAGCAGAAAGGAATAAAAGTGTTTTCATATAGTAATAAGTATTGTACATAATAACAGCAATTAGCCTTTTAAATTCCTCCTGGGAATAAACAGCACCCAATACCTGTTTTCAGATTAAAAAACACACACAAAAAAAACTGTTGCTGCACTTGAGTTTTATAATGAAACAAAAACAAATCAAAGCCTAGAATGTTTGCTATAATGCTGCATTCGAGATCTGTAGTCACTGTCACTGTTTGCCCTGTGCTGACTTGCAAATGATCTATTAAGCTTCCACATGCACTTGCTGCACTTAATTTATGGAGTAATTCAGGCTTTTGTGTGTGGCTATATGAGACAGTGGTGTGTAGTCAGGACTAACTACACTGGGCGTGCCTCAACAACCAGCTCACTCACACCATGTTGATCGTGATTGTCAATTTTTCTTTGATGTTAGACAGCCTTTTCTGGCTGGAGACTGCAGATTATGTCGCTGAGTAAAGTGCTCAGTCCCCAGAGTCCAGAGAGAAAATCAGATATGTCATTCTGCTGTTTCAAATAGATGTACCTTAGTGACACAAACTTACCAAATGGGACAGGTTTGTTTATCAACAAGGAAGAAAACAATGGTCTTGTTTTTTTCTTCACAAGTCCCTACCTACAAACTAAAAACATTGGTTATCTCCATGGACTTTGGTGCAGAGAGCGAACAGTTAAGAAGCTTCAGTGTCCAGGCAGAGAAGGCTGTCTGATGTTGAGATAAAATGGCAAATAAAATCCTAAGTTATTGTAGGCTTAGGCAGGTATGGATTTCATGAAGTGATCCCGATAAAATCTTATTAAATTTAGTCTTAAGCAATAAATCAAGTGGCTAAAATCAGTTTTCCTTGTCTTATATTCAGTAAGCATGATCGTCTGTGTCTCACACTGTTTCCTTGGTGATGTGTCAATAACGTCTGGTTAGTTTATATAGTTTCTCATGCTGCCTTCTCATGTGGATGTCGGAATGTGACTTCTGTGGACATTGGCCTTCTCAAATACAAAATATCCAGATGTGTGTGAAAGCAGCTTAAAATCATTAGATAAGGCAAGATGCTCACCGGTAGCTCTGAGGGTTCGGGGAGAAACTCGCCATCTTCACCAAAAATGAAATCTGGAGGTAATTCTGGGAACTGTGCATTGAATATGATATCCCCTGTGAAAAAGAAAAAAAAAAGAGAAGACAATGAGCTGGTTATTGTCCATCATCACTTCCTAAGTCTGACTTAGATTTCATCGGTACATTGGTACAGTGAAACAAGAGAAACTGTGGTGGCAACAGTTTGATGAAAGGCTCGTTATGGTAGTTTTTTTTTTCTTCTTCTTCTTTTTTTTAAGTGACTGAACAAAATAAACCAAAACATATTTGAACTTCAAAGCCATTCAGATCCTGACAAACAGGTCTGTTGTGTATAAACAAATGCATTTGAATCTAGTATACTTGGTTTTGCTTTTTATTCTGTCAAAGTAATACACGGAATAAAAAAAAGCTTATACCAACCAATTAAAAGAGCTGCACTCAGGTAAAATAAAACAAAAACAATAGCTGGAAATGGCCCTCACTGAGGCAAAGACAAAGAGTCATAACACAATTAAATAACACACATTGCTTAGACTGGTTCACAATGTTCTCTTATCATGTTACACAATTCTATTTATGTCTGCAAGACTGTTCTGTTCTGCTTTTTTTCTTTTTCCCTCATTGTTCTAGCGACAGCAAGAAGAGACAAACATACACATGTGGAAGTGTTTTCCCAGTGGAGAAGAGTCAAACGAGGAGAGGATGAGCTGTAAATCTGTTAGAAACTACTGGAACTTTGTCAGATATGTACTGGCACGGATCCAGACAAAAAAAAAAAACAAAAAAAAACAAGGCTCCTCAGTGCAACAGGTTAGAACATAAGACACCACTTTTCTTGTGCAGTCTGAGTGGCTCCATAGTCCACTGCATAACATGGCTTTGTCAAAGTTTGTCTTCTACTCCAGTCGGAGACGTTATTGAAGACATGGGGTCATAATATACAGTATAAAACAACAAAGGCTGCAATTTTTTTGTTTAGTAGAACCAGCTTCAGTGGTGAGGTGGAGGGAGCTTGGGCAGCATTAAGGGCCAATGGTTTTACTCTAAAGGAACTTTCACCAGAGTCTTATTTGTTTCTTACTTCCATATGTGAATTTCTGGTGAAAGACAAAGTAGCAACAGGTCGTGACATCACTCAAAATAATCAGAATATCCGTGTTCAAGCCTAGATTCACATTGTGGCTGGCGCTATGTTAACGTTTAGCAAACGGAAGCTCAGGCTGGCTCCTATTGGACGATACTAGCTATCAATCACATTGGTGTCCAAATATCTCACATACAACATTGTGCACCATAATCTATTAAAGAAGAAACCACAGATTGAAACCATTAACTCTTCAGGAAAATGTTAACTGATATTATGAAGCAAAAGAAAATTAGAAGCTTATTTTCGCATAGACCACTATTTAAATATATAGTAACTAGCAGTGTTGCTCTCGAGTGGCTATTCCATTTCTTACCATTTCCTGGTTGGCATCAGGAGGGAAGTGGAATACAAGATCTTTTTTTTTTTGAAATACAGTCTATGAAAGGGAATTAGTCAGAGCATTTGTCAAATCAGTAGGGCTAAACAATTTAGGTAAAGTCAAGCTTCAACAATTTTTTTTTTTGTCTTCGTACATATTTGATATGGCATAAAATGTTTTCACTCCTATTCTTCAGGGCTTGGGAACATCACTACAAGTATACTAAATTAACCCAATGGGGAGCAATGGGGACAGCCCTTGGCCAGTTGAGATTGAACCCAGCAACCCTCCAGTTACAGGCCAAGTTTCCTTTCCACTATAGGCTATAAGGTGCCCAACAAAATATTCACTATGTTAGAGGTTTGGTGGAGCATTACCACACCATCAAAATGGTAACTACTACACTCTAATACAAGGATGGGAAATTGTGATCAGTATTTTATAAACACCAAAGTTGATGATGTCCTCATAACCCTGATATTCAGTTCACAGTCAGAGAGAAGCCCCCCAAAAAAACACAAGTTTAAAAACATACGTTCTACTTTATATCACCTCCAAGGTAAAGATAGTCTCAATGACTTGGCTCAATCACAACAAACAAAATCCAGTATTTATTTCAATTGTTCCTGGTAAATCCAACCACCCATTAGAGTTCATGGGCTTTACAAGAACAACACTGGTGTTGAGGTAAAGTAAGGACTGAAATGTCATCCTGTAATCACCCCGATGTTGACAACCACTCTTACATGTCACTACATGACTGTGTTGCATTGCTTATTATTTACACCTGACATATACGCATTCCTCAAGTCTGGCCACAACATCCTGAGATGGGTCACAGTAATTTCTGCACAAATAGCGTTTTAGACTATTATGCAAACTAAGTTAAACAGCTTCCTCTTAGAAACCACAGGTTTTTTCCCCCAGTGCACAAGCGTCTTTCACCAAATACAACTGCTTGACACAAACGATAAAGAATGGGACAATATGAGAAATAGGCTTTAAATATGCCTTTAACTCTAAAATCTCGACTAGCACTGAATATGCTTTTAATTCTAAAAAGCTGTACAACACATTGAAATCACTTTATCTTACATTTTGTTTTTTTAATAGCAGAATCCACTTCTGAAACTTTTTCTACTTAATTTTTATACTGTAAACTTTCAATAAGATCAAGTCACAAGGTTGAAGTCACAAATGTGCCACAAACAACCAGAAGTGCAACACAAAATAGAAGAAAGCTGCATAGACGGCACTGACAATTATGTAGTAATATTTTTATTTTTATTTTTTTCTTTAACTATTGTTTTAGTCCACATGCATTTACTGGATCACGTGCTGAGCAATTACGGAATAAATTTAACTGCGTTTTAATTTTTTTAATTTATTTTGCTAGATAAGTCAAGGTTCAGTTCAATACACGCTGTATAGTAGATTAAAAATGTTAATGGCTCTAAATCAATTTTTCGTGTGCGATACCGACACAGTAATTTCACACCTTTTAAACTACAAAGCAGTTAAGGACACATTTGTAACATGCATTTTAAAATTCTGCTGCTGCTGATTTATTTTCAAGTCTGCAAGACGTGACTCGTGCAATAAATGGGATGTTCGGACATCCGATTTTGCATTTTTCTCTTTCCAAAAATCCACTGATCAGCTCATCCCTATTATTAAGCATTACGTGACAACATCAACACATTCACCACTCTGTATCCCATTGCAAGGATGATAACTCAAAGATATTTTATGTTTCAGTTGTTTATGTGTAACGTTTACAGGAATTAAACTGCAGCCTTTAAGCTTCATTAATGCAGTTGTTTCAAATTGTGATTTCCATTTAAAAAAGGATTAATTGTTCAGCCCTGAAGCTGGACACATTTCTTCCCATTGCAGACACAGATTGTAAGCAGGTATTTGGCAGGTTTTTTGACCAATGGAAAAGAGGCTTAAAACTGTATGTTGGCAAGATAGAAAGCATATTTCATAGAAAGCACATTTCAAGTTATTCATGTGAGAATATGAATAAGAAAAAGAAAAAGCGAGGCGAATCCTACGGATGAAAATTTGACTAAAGTGAAAAAAAAAAAATAATAATAAAAATAAATAAATAATATGATGCATTGCCCTCTATTGATTGGATTATTTGTGACTTTTGGGAAGTTGAATATGCCAGGCAACAAGTCGAGAATGTGACGCGCGACGGAACATCATGGACACATGAATAAACACACATGGAGTCGGAGTTGACTGTCTAGAGCAAGACCATATCTCTGAGTGCTATCGGATGCTGAAACATGTTTTCTTTGTCAAAATGTCATAAAAAAAAAGAGAGGAAACGAAATATATGATGATAATGGGGGCGGGACTAGTTAAGCTTTGCTTCTCCCGCATTCCCTTTCGGTTATGTATATTATGTGAACTGCACTGTTATGTTTAAATAAATAAATAAATAAATAAAAAAAAATAAATAAATAAAAAGAAAAGTTATTCATGTGAGAATATGAATATTTTACCCGATTCACAATCATCCTGATAAAAGAAATTCAATTTATTATGATGTGCAAAAAAGTTGGATATTGTCTCATGAGACCGTTTGAACACACATTGACTTACATTTAGTGTTTACATCTGCACATTACTCAGAGAGTGTTCAAAGAACTTGTGAACTCGTTAGTCATCCTCCACAAAAACCTGAATCACTTATGGAGCTGACAGATTTAGCATTCGCTGACAACGTCCTGAAGTGGGTTAAAAAAAGGGGGAAGACACTGTCTGAAACTGCACACAAATAATCTACAAGTGCAACTGACTACATGGCTTTACTATGAAAACTGGTCAGGTACATCAGGTACGTGAGCTTGACATGGTTTTGTAGGCCCTAAAATGAGTAATTTCCAAAGAATGACAAAAAAAACTTTGTTTCCAAAGCCTTGCACTTACATGACAAATGAATTCCTTTGTGAAAGAGATGAGTGTGTGTGTGTGTGTGTGTGTGTGTGTGTACAGATTGGTCTCGTGAGTCACCACAATTACAGTAAAAGTAAGTAAAAATCAATCCAAGTCATGATTATAGTCACTTAACAAGTTGGGCACCTTTGAAGGCACGTTCATGAGGAAAAGTCTCTGATGTGGGAACTTGATTCAGAAGTGAGCAAGTGTTACGGTAAAAGTTCAGCGGTACAAACAACAACATCATGTTACTGGTATAATTTCAGTGATTATGGCAGCGCCACCACCATCATCAGAAAATATTCTTGTTGTTTTAGTTTTGTCAGTGGGTTAGGTCTTACTGTTTGCCAAGTTTATGGTGCCAATAGGTTTGTTGCAATGAATTTATGACTAGGTGATATAAAATGTTTAATGGTGTTGATATACACAATCAGTCTTAATCTTGGGTACGTGCACAGCTCTACTACATACAGTTCTAGCACTACTCCGCTCGACTGGTCTCTACTTGGTTTACTTGTTTTTCCATTAGTGATAGTACCGGGTACTTTTTTTGGTAAAAATAAAAATCAGAGCCCACAGAGAAAATTTGCATTTTTAGCTTGTGGGAAAATGTGTCGCTGGTCTACTACTGCCTCATTTGGTACGTTTGTGTCACTGGGTAAATCTGAACAGAGGATTTCAAAGACTAAAGTCACAAAACAAAACAATTGAAACTACTGATGATGCAGGGGATCAAGAACTCCATTGTTCTGCAATGCAAATTATGGATTTGCTCAATGGATTTTAGTGAACGGTTTACAATGCAAAAATTCAAGTTTCCTATAAAGGCTGTCCAACAGGAAGGTAGTGTAAGTGGCTAAAATCAGTTTTTCCCAGTGTCCCCCTGGTAACCATGTTTTCACTGACAGTGTGCCTGCCTGTCTCCTGCTGTCTCTCAGCACAGTGTGTGCCTCATACAACCCAATTCCAAAACCTGAACAAGCTCTTTAATAAACATTACAAAAGATGATCATCAAATTGTTTCTGCACCAGCCTGAAAGATTTATTCATATTCATATCTGTATCACATCTTCAATCTTGTGTCAACAAGTATATGTTTATTTCCGCCAGAACAAATGCATCTTCTAAAAAAACACATATATATATGTATAAATAAAAAAAACAGAGCCGACAAGGACAATATAAATACCATGAAAACATTGTGTGCCACTTAAATAATAATATCCACTTACCACATTGAACCATCAGAACATTTAAAGTAAGTACTTCATATGACCCCACTTCAAAAATCACTGAATCACTTAAAACTGACCTACAGTGAGACAGAAGTGGCTCTCTCAAAACTAAACTGGCTAAACTTTGTTCATTTGAAATAACATTAATTCAGGATTGAAATGATTTCATTCTTGGCAGCTCATAGCCAAGAGGATAGGAAATGGACTTCCCAGGATGGACGTGCCCCTGAGCAAGGCACCCAAATCCCCCATCACTCCCCGGGTGCAGATAAGTACTGCCCAGTGCTCCTTCAGTTTCAGTAGAATTCTCCTGAAACTTTTCATGAAAGTGTCTTTGGGCTTTCAGTCATAGTCCAACCCGTTTGCAGTTCTTTCTTTTTACTAGCTCAATGTTGCTGTAGCTTCTGTCTGTCTTGACATAAAACAAATCACTTCCTGCCTGACTTTATTTAACCAGTATTAAAAACAGCGAGTGAGAGAGTGCTCACTTACATTTTAGAGTTTCTCCAGCATACGGGATATGAAGTTTGAAGCGATCACAACAGGGACCAGGGGTCAGAGATGTACATCTGAATATGAGGTAAATTAGGAAACGACAAAGAAAGGTCAGCAGTCAACCTTGAATATTCAGAGCAAAAGGTAAAAAAGGTATCCACATGGTTTATGTTTATTTAAAATACACAATATTACTGAACACAATATAAAGTTGGAAATATCTCACAGCACCAATACACTGCTTTCATTTAATACCAAATACTGTTTAAATGGAGTTATGACAACAATGAAATTCATTTAATGCATGGATTACGCGTGTTAAAATAATTCATATTATGCTCACTTAAATTGTATGCACCTGGTGACAGTGTTATCAGTGTTTTTTTTGTTGTTTTTTATATAATGAACTAATACCCAGCTAGCATGTCCATGTGGCCCCATAAGGTTTATATATTTTTTTTCTTCTCATGAGTATATCTTCAATATAAAATGTAATATTTTGATTGACACTGTGTTTAGCTATTAACAAAAACAAAAAAACAGGGGAACTACCCCTCACCCAGTTTTGAGGTCTGTTACACGGAGACAGTTGGTAGAGTCCAGTCCCACTCGGCCGTTCCGCACTACACTGCAGAGCAGGGGCCGCAGTTCAGGTGAGATGCGGTGCAGTGCAACCTCAGGGGACATGTTATTCATTTTATCCACTCCGAGGAATCTGTGGAGATACAGAAACACAGAAATGCTTTAACATGACTTATCACAATCATTCTTCTCAAAGCATTGATGAAACAGTCCTAAGTTTCTGTACCATTAAAATTAGATCTGCACTAGGGCTGGGTGATGATTAAAAACATTATCATGAAATGAAAAGAGTGAAAGCTTAGAACCAGTCAATTGTGGTTTTTGTTAAACACACTGCTGGTTCTCAATTTATAAACCTTATATTGATATTCATTATATGTTTACATCATGTAAAATGGAATGATAACACTTTTTTGTGTTATGATATCAATATGATACCAATATCTTAAACTCGAGTATATGCCAATATTAATATCAGTCCGATTTCATACCATAAAGCTCTTTAAAACACATTTGTGCCTTTTTAAGCTATTACAAAGACATAATTATCCAGCTGTGTAACACATATTATTCTCACATAAATCAGAATTAAATAGTCCACAACATAACTCAGCTAAAATGTTGTTGCTGATTTTGATTTACATTTTACAGTCTGTGTATACAGAAGCATGCGATATAAAGGATTTTTGGATTGTATCGGATTTAAACATTTTATCGGTGCTATATATGATCCAGTGATTTTGACCAGTATCAGACCAATACTAATCCTGAGTAACATATCGGCTCATCCCTAGGGTAAAGATATTGATTCGCTTTTGTATGGAAAAGATGATAAAAAACATAATAATACAAAGACGTGTGCTACTTTGTTATTATTTGTTTTGTTTATGCTTTAAATTTGTCAATTCACACTGGTGTTCCTGGAAAGTGGATTAAACCACATCTCTGTAAACGACCGAGAAGTGTCAAGAGACATTTATGCTGAGAATAAAATACCCATTTTCTTTAAGAGACAATCAAGCCTAATTTACCCAATTAACTTAGCCAATGAAGTGACTTAATTTGAAGTCGGCACAGTGCCTGGAAAAGGCATAATGTTACACCACTACAGACTGATATCTAACCCCTCAGTTATATCAATACGCTTAAGCATCGTATCGTTAGTCACTACTAGCCTGCCACAGGATGCGTCAACCCGCCACAATTCAAACACTTATCTCTCTTGAAATATGACATGAAATATGACCTGAAAGTACCTGAAAGAGCAGGAAATACAATTATCTCAGCGTTAACTCCAATGTTTACTTCATGCTCTCACAATTTCCGGTTTCTGATGTTTGGGTCCTTTCCATGGACCCTTACTTAGCTGTCTGTGATTCAGCCTGTTGAAAAAAGGAGTCATTTCATTTCCATAGACAAATTTCTAAGTTATTTATCGTCAATCATAAAGTAATTGTCATTAAATATAATTATAGATCAATAATGTTTCAATACTAAATGCGTTCGTAATGATTTAGTGACAATAATGAGTCTGGCAATGGCTACCAAATTATCCAGCTGATATACCGTGAACTTCGAACTTCACTTCTGTTGTCAGTTGTCAGCAGTCTTCTTCTAAAGATCAAGTTATAATTCCAGGTAACTATTATATATCTCAAATACACACTCAACACACTTTATTTGACATAACACATAACACATATTCCCTTTGAGTGGATGGCATTTTGTTTCTTATTTTCAGAGTTAAAAAAAGATCTTTGTCCGGCTAAACACGAGCAGCAGTTTTAAATTTAGTTTGCTATTCCAATATTCGCGACTTTCACCTGATAAAAAATGGATTTGTTACATGCACAATAAGAATTTTCCTGAAAAGCATATTGTATGATTCAGTTATTATTATAAATGTAGGTTAGGGTCATCAATGGTTGTATCTCACAGGTAAGCACATCAAAACAAATGCATTGTTTATTTTGCTCTGTTTTCAGCCTTTGGTAAATCTACTGTACTCACTAATAACAGACCTGTTATTATGTGAGATGGCTGCAAATAACTGCTGTTTTGATTCTCAGCTAGTCACTGATTATTGAAACACTTAATTGATTTATCAATAATAAATTACTCAGTGGAGCTAGCCACCTATCCATCTTCAGTTTGCGTACATACAATTGTGCGAGAGACCTAGTGAAGGGACATACGTAACTCTGGAAGGGTTGGATGCATTGCATTAGGATCACAGCTGTTACATGAAATACATTTTTTACATTAGCTGAGGAGATTACATTAGCTGTAATATGTAATCAGCCACGTTTGTGTAATCCTGACTACTGCAGCTTTAAGTACTTAAGTATGTGTAGACACACATTGTATCAGTACCAGCAGTCAGACCAGTGGTGTTTCAATTGAGAGCAGCTGGTCTGATTCACACGTGGATATTCCACTTTTCTGTGGGTGAATCAGAATCAGAATAACTCAATGCAATCATGAGCATGAGGGTTTGACTTGTTTGTTTGAAATTAAGTTACAATATATTGTTAGGTTAGGAAATGTTACTGATGGTGAAGGTTTGTGTGTGTGTGTGTGTGTGTGTGTGTGTGTGTTAGTGTACCTCATTAGGGCATTTTCTTGCATAAACACTGACCTTATCAGGACCAGTCCTCATGGAGACCAAAACCTGGTCCTAATTTCCGAGGAACTGGTTAAGTTTAGGGCCAAGATTTGAATTGTGGTTAGATTAAGGTTAAGTTAGGGGTTAGGGTTAGGCTATCCAACTGAGTGGAAATCAATGCAGTGTCCTAAGTGTAAACGTGTGTGTTTAAGTTTGTTTGTGTGTTTTGGAGGGGGTTAACAATTAATCGATTATTATTCGATTACTAAGTTAATTGACAACTGTTTTGATAATCGATCAATCGGTTTGAAGCTTTTTATCATGATTAAAACAAGATTTCTTATTGTTTAAGCTTTTTAAATATGAACATTTTCTTCATTTCTTTGCTCTGGATAGCAAAGAAATCATTAAAAGTTAGTCATTTTGGTTTGTGGACAAAACAAGACATTTGAGAACATCGTCATTTCCAGGTTTGGCAAACACCGATTAATATTCTTCAGCACAGCAGACGTCGGTTGGTGTTGTTGATCAATAATTCAATAATAACCTTTCAGCATAATGCAAATTAAGTGATCTGAGAGTGAACAACACCTCTGCACCTCCTCGTGCCTCACAGAACAGACAGAGACAGACAACACCCCTGTTGGCTGTTCTGCTACATCTACTCTGCATACAGATCCGTTTGACAGAATGAATTGTACTCCAGCAACAACTCTCTATGCTACATAGTTAGCAAACAAAAATAAATAGTCTAAAAGAGTGTCAGACAGTAAGTGCAATTAAAGTGTGCTGGATTGGTGGAGAGTTTCAGAGATGCAGAGAGAACTGCAATTTTGAAATGTTAGTATTTTAATAACCTACTAATCCACTCTTTTTTTATAGATCCAGGCAGCTTTAAATCATCATCTTGTTTATTCATTAGCAAGATAAAGTTTAGTGTTTTACTGAGGCTGAAGGAAACCTTTTGTTAAGTGGTTAATGTGTAATGATTAAACACATTTTACATTACACTTGCTTAGGTCGGTCAGCTGTTGCGTAATATTTCAGTTTTAAAGGGGAAACTTAGGAAGGTTTTCTGCTGTTGCAAATGGATGCACAATGCGGGACTGGTAATATTCTGCTTCTGTTGAAGAGTGGAGGGTTTCGAGGCTAGTTTTTCATGCCTGCAGAGAGAAAACAATATCCTGTGCGATAGAAGAGAGAATTGAGCCATCCTGCATTCCACGCATCCTACAGCCAGCAGCCAGGCTTTTCAAGTCTTCCTCTGCCTAGGAAAAGATTTAAAGAGATTAACACACTAGCATTAGCTCCGATACAAGCTGAGGATTGAATTAATTAAAGACTTTGCCGGGCTGCAGTGCGTTCATGTGGCGTCGCATTGAAATGCCTCCTATCCTCTTCCACCCCCAGTAAGACTGGAACCTTTCCAACTTAGCCAGCGATGAATGCTCTATTTTTACCCTCTTCCTTGTTTCACTTGAGCTCATGCTAATGTGGGAGATAAATAAAATCAATGATTTTTGATTGGAAGCTGTAGGGAAACTAGTTTTCATATTTTGCCTGAAATGCCCCACAACATTTTCCATGTGATTTAGATTTTGTCCTGGTTTGTTTGTGAGTTGGTTTCACAGAGAGTTGGATAAATGTTGATATATTAAAGACAAAAAAAGGCTTGAATGCTCAGTTGTTACTGTCAAAATAATAAATGTGTTTGTTTTTTGAGCAGATCATGACCACAGAAGCTTTTGATGTGATGGTGGTTGGCTCCTGTATGACCGACTTAGTGAGGTGAGTACATTTCACCCTTATTTAACCCTGTCTATTCAATCATTATTGGAGAGTTTTATCACTTCTCTGTGTCTGATCATGAAACAAACTTAGATTTTTAGAGGAGGCGTAGTATAAAACCTCCAGCTAGATCTGGTTCAGGAAACCCCTCTGCTTCCTCAAGTGCGCCCAACAGGAAGCAATGGGCATTTGTTCGTTGCCATATGAGGACATGTATTTCAGAAATGTAGAGCAGTGCTTTTAGGGATGCTGGACAAAATGTCTGAGACTGATTTGACTAATATGGTTAATTGATTTTGAAATGTGTATTAATCTGCGTTTATAATCATCTCCATATTTAATTTAAATTTTCATGTTTTGTCTCTGCCTTCACCATTTTAAATGGATGGCTGCGGTAGTATGACGTAGTAGTCGCATCTTATAGTGCTCCATGCACTCCTCTGTGCTGAGAAGCACAGGCACAAGCAGATTTTAGCCAATAAACAAAATGCTCCTCTTGTTAAATAAATGCCAGTGTAAGTGTTTGCCAGCTTAAAAATATGTTTGCCAATTTGTCTCACAGTTAGACTGCTTTTTGTAAAGAAAACATGTTCGGATTTACCTCAGGTGACACACTTACTACAGTAGACCAGCAACCTGTGTCCCAGCAAGCAAAAACATGCTGATTTTCTCTATGGACTTCGGTGTGGGGGATAGTGAGAGGCCAACAAATGTTTCCAGCCAAATGCAAGACATATTCTTATAGGTAGAAAAAAAACTTCCTGTGTGAGGTTAGATGGTAAAACAAGCGTAGGAGAGGGGTAAGTCATACTGATCAATTGTCTTTGTTTAAAACATTGTTTCCCTTTATTATTTTTAACTGTAACAGCCTTTACTTTCCGTCAGGGGTTTTATTCTGACATACACACTTGTGGAAAATATGGCTTAAGGGCTGAAGTGTGTTTTCCATCAAGGTTTGAAATGGACTGTGTTGCTCTGTCTGTTCAAGAATAGAGGAAGTGGTCTAATCTTAGATAATGCTCCTGTATTTTCAGCACTCCAGTGCTAAAAGCCCAAACTATTACAGGGAGAACATCTTTGGTCTAATATTGTTTGGCCCAACAGCTTTTAGACCATTAGACAATAATGGTGGGCAGATTGTCAGGTTTCTAATCCTTTGAATTAAGAAACACTTTATTGCCACATTTGCAGGAGCTGCCTTTCTAAAATGTTAAAATCGAAGGTCATAAATGAAATGACCACAGGTGTGAATTAGCCACAGTAACTTCCAAAGATCTCACTGAAATGTGGAGACAATCTGTTGTAATTACTCTTATGTCAGTGTCAGTGTTGCGTCATGTGTGTACGTGGTAAGATTTGTTGAGCCAAGTAGGATGCATTCCCACAAATCATTAGTCATCAGCTTCAGCACAATGGGTTAACTGAAAACAATACGTCAATGTAATTTACCCTAGCCTTAGTGAGGAATGACACAATCACTAAGTAAATACTAAATCCTGTGTAAGAAGTCTTCATGGGGTCAGTGTGAAGAGACTTGATTGTTGGGCTTGTGTTACAGTTTTTTTATCAAGGATTTTGTGTATATTATCGTTGAAGAATAGGGAAAAGAAATAACCTGGGTGTCAGCAAAATGAGAGCTGAATTAACTAACACAATGTGTTTGTGGGTGGATGGGTGGGGAATCATTCATCTGGTGTCAAGCTGCAATGACTAATCAGTGATTCACTGATTACTAAATTAATCACATGCTATCTTGAGTGTGATAATTAAAACAAGTTTGCTGTTTTCTTTCACCTGCTTCAATGTGAATATGTTCTGGTTTATTTGATCCGTATAACAAAGAAATCATTCAAGTTTAATGACTTTGTTTCGGGGACAAAACAAGTCAATTGAGAACAATATCATTTACAAACACTGATCAACATTTTGAAAAATTGTATGGACTAAACACCTAATCGATTAATGAAGAAAATAAACAGCAGATTAATCAATTATGAAAATAATCGAAAATCCTTTGCCACTGGTCAAAAAACCCACTAACACATTTTTGATGAGTTACATTTAAATGTGAAAGTTATAGTCATTTAAAGCCATATCAGGCAAACACTGTTCCAAGCAGTCTATTTTAATTGAATTAGTATTTAAATTGAATGCACCTGCTTTAGCACATCCTACTCATGATACATGGTTACGGCAAATACTGTGCATTTAATAATCTTATTTATGTGGGTTTACCTGTGTTTAAAAAAACGACAACTTTCAGTATAAAGTATTTTCTCTCAAACTGTTTCACCAGTTCTCATCAAAAACACATTCCTACTCCTACTGTTGCTTTCTTTTTAAATTGGTTTTAGCACTCATTAGCCGTTCAGCCAATTACTTTTTGCTTTGAAGGACAGAAGAAGTCAATTACGAATAACAAGCTAACGGGAATTTGGAGTGTGTGTTTGTGTGTGTGACCTTGTCAGGACCAGTGCTCCTCATGGAGACAAAAACCTGGTCCAAATGATGCAGAAACTCATTACTGAGGAAGTTCAGGACTAAGATTTAAATTGTGGTTAAGTTAAGTTAAGGTTAGGGTTAGGCCTGAACTGGTTATGGTTAAGGTTAGTGATAAGGCTATGTTTAGGCTGTCTAAATGAATGGAAGTCCCTGCAGTGTCCTGTGCAAACCCGTGTGTGTGTGTGTTGTGCACATGCCTGCAGCAGATTGTGAGGACATTTGCAGTGGTCCTCACTACCTATAATACCTTTGTGAGGGTTAAGACTTGGTTATAGGGTATCTCACACACACACACACACACACACACTCAGGTGTATCAAAGATCTCAGTCAGTCAGGCTGCATGGAGCTGATTTACAGCGTGTTGTAAACGGTTGTTTAATAATCTACTCTCCTGCACACACAGGAGAAGCAGAATTGTTCCGCCTTTAGATGTCATTCTTAAAGCCTACCAGTGCCCCCTACTGCTACAGTTTTCTGAGTGTAGACACTTCACACGGGCTCACGGAGCACAGAGTTTCCAAATTTATTGAGCAGGTGAAAAACAAAATCAGCACAGGATTATTTTACGTAAAAGTTCAGTAAGTTTTTTTTAATGTTTTTATGAGTTGCAATTAGGGTTAGAATGGTGTCATCATTACCTCACAATTCATTGTGTCAGCAGCGATCACTTAGTTGGAAACTAGTCTGCATCAGCTCTAATGATGAACACTTTTCCTTTTCAGTCCACTCTCATCTGCAGTTTTTATTATAATATCTGCCTCAGTTGTTTTTTGAATATTATTGCTATAGTGTCATGCTATCAGTATTATTGTCATAATTTCCCTACAAAAAAAACAGTTTTGTGTGCTAGATTATCAGCTAATTCAAATTATTTAAAATTTTAAATAATGAAAATATATTCATGTATCTTTTAACTTTTGTTATCTTTTATATATATATTTTTTGTGTCCAGCTTTTCACATATTTACGACCAGTATTTGCTGCTTGCCATGCTCTTCTGTGAGAGTAAAACGACATTTCATTAACCAAAAACTTTGGTGAATTGCCAAAAAATAAGTTCATTAACGGATCCTGAAAATCAAGGTTTGTTACATGTAAATTAGAAATTAGTAAGTTAATATATTTAAGAAACGATATTTCCCTCCTTCTCAAATTACAGCTATTAAGAAAATCAAAGCCACATGTAAGCATCACATTGTTGAATTTTCATTTTTGTTTTGCAGTAGAATTTGTGTGTACCTTGAGAGAACTGAATCTAAATATAAAACAAATATCATCAAAATGTATGGAAATCATATGAAAAACACAAGACAGTATAATGCAAGATCACCTGAAAACCATCTAAAGTTCATACATGACCATCTCAAGGAATAAACCCATAAAAACAAGAGAGATACACTGTATGTCAAATTCATAAGAAGAAAAAAATTAAACGTATATTTTTTTTAAAACTGAAAATTGTACAGTAGTGTAGTGTATATTTATATTTATAAGTGCACAGTGCAGTAATCACATCTAAATTCAGGCTAATATTTGCTGTTGCAGACAAAAGAGACTCTGCTCTCTGTCTGCAGGTGATGATTGGGATAAAATATGCTTGGTCTTCCTCAGGACCTGCTCAGAATAGAGTTGCAATCATTTTGTTGGCCTCTTTAACAAACTAACCATAGTGGCTACATTTATGTTTACATGTCCCGCCACCATACAGACGGACAGAACAGACAGACAGTGAAACTACTGAGGGGTACACGAGTGAGCTCAGCTCACTGTCTAAGCTTCTCAACATTGCTCTGACCACACTGACAGGACTCAAATTTTTCATCATTCCCGTGTCTCATTTTGCAAGTGGTACGTGCACTTTGGAGGCCGAGTTTGGAACTGGAAAGACAAGCTCCTGCTTAAACTTTTCATGGACAAACTTGTTTTTGTCCACGTCTACTTCCCCTGCTGAGGAATGGCTTCAATGGGGGCGGGAGGTGAGGGAAATGAGAGCCAGCCTGAAAGCAAACATTTCACGTCACTGAACACCTGCTTTGGCCTTTTGGTTCCGTGGGAGAAAATGCACTGAGGTTACACTTTAGCACATAACTGCGCTGTTTGTTTGGTGCACTCACCACAGACAACAATAGCCAAGTGTCTCTCTGGGAATGAAGAAACGTGGGTGGGTTTATTTAAGAATTTGGAAATCTGTTTATCTTACCTGCCAGTCATCCGGCCTCAGGTGGCTCTTAGCCAAGTTTGGAGTCATTAAGTTAAAAGTGGATGTTGATGACAGTGTTTCTATGACAGACAAAGGTTGTGCTGATCAATCGATGTCTTATGAATGTGTTAAATACTGAGCTATAGGCCTGTTGGTGTATTTTATCTTAATACTTTCAATATTTATGCTAAATCAAGCTTCCTCTCAGTCAGCGAAACACTTCATTTAATATATGTGTTGATTAGCTCAGTATTCGGAATATTCTCAAAGCTATAAGTCAGTACAAAGTTAGAGAACTTTGAATTATTGGGTTATAAAAGTGGACTTTTCAAATACATGTAAACGTGTTAGTCCTGAAATCCAATTTCTCAAAGTAGGACCAACATACCCATAAAAAAAGGACAAAATCCAGACTGGTGCATTTCTGGTGCTTGGTCTCTGACGTAATAAATCAAGAAGGAAGTGCCTTATATGGTCAACACTTAATTCAATCATATGAAACTTTCATGTCACTATTAACCTAACCATAATACTGTAATTGCATGTATAGTATAATCGTAGAAATTAGCTTTTAAAATGACTATAAAACAGACTGAAGTCACTTTACATGACACTCTAAAAATGGTAAGATACAGGCTCCATTATGAGGCACATCAAAATAAATCAATTGGACTGTACATGACACTTTTTGTGCTCACCACTGTAAAATGTTGCCAATATTTCACATTCATGATTTTCCCGGCAAAGGAATTTCCACTTTATAACTCATTGTGAGTGAATTTTATCACATAACATCAAACATGTGTCTAAACCCCAGCTGGTGAAACATAGTGCCCTAAAATTTGATTCATTTTGTAGTGAAAGCACAACTTTTCCCACCAACAGTCACACAGGGGTGACACAGGTGGGAATAATTTAGTTATACAGCTGTGTGTGTATGAGTGTGTGCAGGCATGCATGCGTGTCTACGACCTTTGTTCCGTTTCCTTCTCACCACATTTTATCCTGACTGACCCTACATCCTGTTTTAGCTTTGGGCATTTTTGTGTTTTCACACGCCGGTGCAAAAACAGCAGCATTTATAACAACCTCCAGTGTTTTGCCACCAGCGTCTCAGTTACTGGAAATCCTGGGAGTGAGTGAACTTACTGTAACAGCACACCTGACACACACACACATAGATTGTCACACACAGGCATAAAGAAGCATCAACAGGGTGAAAAACAAGTTTATGACCCACATTTTGCCCTCCGCAAAACCCCGATGGCCCTGGGTAGTGCTGGTGCGGGGCCAAACCACAGTGTCTCGATGTACGGTATGGAGCTGTCTGCATTCACCCCCAACCCCCGCTCCCCCTGTTACTCACCACACAGCCTGGCTCTGTGATTGGACGAATCAGGGAGCAGACAGCTCCTCCTGAGGGTACCCACCTGTGGGATATCAACCTTGAGGGGAGGGGCAGGACTTTACCTAACCCTGATGAGTCAGACGTTACTGTTGTTCTCTTGTGGCCAGTGTCAAGTTGAGACATCTGTGGGTTTTGCTGGTTGCATCATTGTGCAAATTTGGAGACACTTTATGGGTTTACCTGACTAAATGTTTGTTTCAAATATCAAATAACGACTTCTTAAGAGTTTTTAAGTGATGACAAGATACATGTTTTATTTTTAACCTGTCCTGTCTAGTACCCAGGGCATGTAATATGATTGACTGCATGCCTTTTGGTGTCGGACAGATTTGATATGTGCAGGACGAGTCTGGGATACTCATAACTGCAGTATTTTTATTTATTTGTTTTATGATTATGTGTTGCGGGCAGCCGGACCGGACAGGGGGACAGGGAGTGGACTGACAAGGGGATGGGGAGTGAGCGGAGAGGAGGAAGGGAGGGGGAGTGAGAGAGAGAGAGAGCGAGAGAGAGGGAGAAAAAAGAAGAGAGAAGGAGATCGAGAGTGAGAGAGAGGGAGAGCAAGGTGGACAACAGTATAATACATGGGTTAGTACCATTAAATTGAGATGATATAAAGTAGACAGAACATACCTGATAAGACAGAACCTAGGCAACTTAAGGGTGACATTAGTGTGTTAGTAACAGGTTAATAACATTGAACAGTTGAAATTATTTAGCGTATACAGAACATACTTTCAGGTACAGTTTATATAGTAATTGTTAATGACCACATCAAGAGAGTATGTCCGGGCTTACAACAGTTATATCAGTTAAATTTAATTTATCTTAGCGTGTTAGTGTGTGTGTGTGTGTTCGTGTATATCAGTGTATATGTGCAGGAGTTGTCATTAGGTATGATTGGAATTGGGGTGGGGGACCGTGCCAATGTCCGGTCCGTCCCCAGCGACGGCCGAAAATCATCCAGGCGCCTAAGGCGCCCAGTAGTCGTACCGGGCAGGAGAGGCCCACATCCACCACTCCCAGGATAGCAACGCATCCGCCCCGCAGGGGGCCCGTCGGAGGAATGCGGGGGGAAAGCCCCCCCCACCCAGGGTCGACCCGAGGGGGCCGGCGGCGACAAGACCACGGACAGAGGCCGAACCACCCCACACCCAGGCAGGCCGCAGAGGCCCAGGGCCTCCGCACCCAGAGCCCGCCAGCGCCCAAGGGCAAGATACATGTTTTAAACTACGAAGCACTTAACAACCCGTCTGTGCTGATGTATTTGCCATTTCAGAAATGAATAGTTGAAATGCTATTGCTGAACATTTATAATATACAATTGCTGTATATCCGCTGCTGGTCTCTTTCTTGTGTCTCTCTTCTCCCTCTTGTCCTTTCTCTCCCCCCACGATGCCTGTTGTTTGCTCATTGTATGAATTGTTGGGTTTCTCTGCTCTCGATGACCTTGTCTATGTACAGTGCCTTGAGATAGTGTATGTTGTGATTTGGCACTATACAAATAAAATTGAATTGAATTTGTACAGTGAGTACTTACTAAAGCATCTGTGTGATACGTAGGCCTTTTGGATCCTATTTTTCTTTTTCTGTTATCAGTCCAGCGACTATGACCAGTATCATACCAATACTGTTACTGAGTATCGTATTGGCTCGTCCCTATCAAGTGCCAACCATTCATAACATCACCCGTAGGAATCTTGCAAATGTGATCTTGCAACCAGGCTCCTATAGAGCTCTCGTAGCTGATGTCACGCAATCCCATCATGCAGCACTGTGAACCAAAACAACCCCATCTTAGTATGAAACGCACTGATCAAATCAGCTGGAGCTTTTCCTGCCAACATGGCAGAGTAAACAAACTCTAAGACAAATTCTGGCGCGCCAAATTGACTATGCTAGCTTTCAATCACACTGGTGTTCACTCATATTTACTGTACTGTATTGACTTCTTTCCTCTAAATGGGAATATAATTTACAACATGGACATCATGTGCTATTGAATAAGACCTGAGATTAGTGATTGAGAAAGAAATGAGTGAGAAGGGCTTATTTGTTCTATCATGGTAACTATAACTGGTACCATCCCCTGGTGGCTATTCACTATATTTTCGCTTCTGAATTGGCGTTCTCTTTTTAAACACGGTCTTTGATCTCTCTTTAAGAGTGGTGAAGCAGTTTGGTTTCATTTTCTTGTTTTAATGAAACAAAAATGGCACAGGGGAAAAACAATGAAGGAGAAAAGTTCTTCCTGCCCAATGCACAATGGACAGATTTGTGTTAACCTCTCCATGGAAGACCTTTATAAGACCAAAAGATGTAATGCTCTACAGACTGTATGTGTGTTTTTGCACATTTTGCAGTGATAAATAGCTTAACCAGGGAGGGATTTGGCTCTGAAGGTTATCTTCACATTTTGGCATCGCCTTCCTTAGTGTCAAGAACTCTCACATTACCAAAATAGAAACATTTTTGGAACAAGTTTGAAGGAGTTTGAAGGACAATGTTGAAACTTTAGCTACAGTTTGAAGTTTAGATTAATAAATGTGAACTAAAATTGAAAATCTGTGAGGAGCACTCTATAATTATGTATTTGAGCAATCCTTAGAGGGTCTTTTTATGAATGGGTACTTCTTTGTAGTCATTGTTGGTTTTTTTTCCCCTCAGCCAGGCACCAAGGCTACCTAAAGCAGGAGAAACCATCCATGGTCACAAGTTCTTTATTGGTTTTGGAGGAAAGGGGGCCAACCAGTGCATCCAGGCTGCTAGGCTTGGGGCCAATACTGCCATGGTCTGCAAGGTATGACAGCACAGTCAAGTTTGCTGCTAATGCACTGTATTAGTTTGTCTTACAGTCAGTACATTAACATGATTGCAGTCGTATGACTAAAATAGGACTTGTAAACATACATGTAAACATATCGTACTAAATCAAGTTTCCCAAAGTCGGACTAGCACACCCAAATAATCCAAACAAATTGCACTCTGTCAGTTTAAATAATTAAATATTTTGTAATAGATGGTAGAAATGGCAGTTGATATGGTACCAACTAGCTGGATATGGACGAAGTCTGGGACATATTGCACACTTTATTTAGTAAATCGATCCCCAGTCGAATTAAATGACGTACTCCACCTCGCGTAAGTGCATGTCTAAATCAAATAATATTTCTTGTCCGGCTTTTGGCTTCTTTAGGTCTTAGTCAGGCATGAGCTACAATAGTCCAATAACGAGTTAACTACTCAGTGAAACCTTAAAGTTCGTTCACTTCTCTATGCCTCATTTTGTCTTGATCAATACTATACAGTGTGAAGACGCCCACCTACGCTTGCACGCCTTCAAAAAAGGGCTATTCCCATACCATGCAACCCAGTGTCTCCAATCACTGCGCTCAGTGTGGCTTTTCACCCTGTGCACTAAAGCACCAAAGCCCCACCTCTGTCAGAATAAAGCGGCCCGATCGATAGCAACCCAGTGCGGGAGGAGTTCTCCGGGAATGGGGAAGACCCAAAAATAGACAACCCGGTCTTGTCAAAAACATCCAAGACAGAATGCTGCTCTTCAAAGAGAATGGGGGCCATGAAGCCAATACCAGTCCAACTAACAATCAACAAGCAAAAAGTGCCCGCATTTTGGCATGTTTTTTGAAAAGCGTGGGTTCGAAGTAGGCGCCTCGGGGCAAGGTGGGGACCCCTTCCACAACCCGAAGTAGTTACAGATGTGGACATCCCAGTGCGGATCAGGGGAAGAGTGAAAGGAGGGAAGAAAATGATAGCGAGGTTGGCATGAGGGGGCGTAAAGGCGGGGTTATCGTGTCTTGAAGGCTTGGCGCAGCTGGTCGTGTGTTTACGCACGTGTGTGCGTTTGTGGAATTGGTGTGTTCGTCTTTGCACATTTTTGGCGGCGGCATCGTGCCAGTATTCTGGCAGGGCACAGGAAAATCAAACCCAACTGAGATTTGAGTATAGCACTTTTCAAAAGTTGCCGCTAACCAAGTCTGACCCCGCTTGACACTCCCTTTTTTAAAATCGTTTCGCCTTCCATCTTTTTCTAGGTCGGAAAAGATTTCTTTGGAGACAATTACATCCAGAATTTCAAGGACAACGGTGTGCACACAGGTAAGATGGAGTTTCTGTTTGCCCTTCGTGCTTCATTGGTTCTCTTTACAATTGCATTGCAGAAAGTTCACATTCAGAGCACAGTGCTATTGTTGTTGTTTTTTTTTTTCTCAATAACCCTGGGCTTTTTCTTACACTGGAAAGTTTGTCTGTTGTTGTTGCCACTGATTAAGTTATTTGATTGTTATCAATTTGCTTTTCAAGAGTTGTTGTCGCGGTACACGCGAAAGATATTCAGCAAGTGCCAAACAATAGTAACCTGAACTACTCAAGAACTCTGAATTTATTTGCTTTGAAGTCTGTTTTGTACATTCAATGTTTTCTTCTGTCTCAGGCTTTGTTGGTCAGGCCTCTGATGCAGCCACAGGAGCCGCCTCCATCATCGTGAACGATGCAGGTAAATGCTTTTGCTTCCATGTGTTTGAGTCGTAGAATGGCTTTTTATATACACTTTACCAAAGGAGCATGAAAGAGCATAAAGACATTCATATTTGTCTGGCTATAACACACATGCACACACCTACATCTACATCTACAATGACAGCACAAAAAGCATTAACGTGTAGTGGGCCAGCTTTAAAAGCAGTGTACCCAAAGGTTCACTGATAGACAAACAGTGTTTGCTTTCTCTGCCCTGTTTCCTCCTCCACTTTGTCTGGATGACATGAGATTACTGTTTATGTTGTGTATATTTATTGTGCAAAGATGACAACACAACCTTTTTTTGGGCTCAAATTCATTTCATAAATTCAGAAACACACTCTTTCCAAGTGAAGGTAATACACTTCCATAGGCACCTGTGTGTGTGTGTGTGTGTGTGTGTGTGTGTGTGTGTGTGTGTGTGTGTGTATTGCTGATCCTACACTGTTTGCACAGTGCAATTTTCTCTCTTTTTAATGAATGAGAATTATGAAATGAATTCATGAAATTTCTTTCAGCAAAACTATCTCATATGTCCATAAAAAACAGCCATTTTTCCAAGTGAACGTGATACACTTCCAAAGGCACCAGTTAAGGCATTGCGGACTTTGACTTGGTTTTAGATAAGACATGCAAGAGATGTCAGTATATCTCTAAATCGCTTATCTATTGTAACGTTTGCTTGACAGGCTTCAAATTTGGCAGGTGACTTACTAAGGGCACCAGTGTGTGCAGTGGTTTATATGTATATACTATATATATATAGCTATATCTTTACTGGAAGTAGGGCATTAATGTTTGTCAATAAAGTAGAGTCGACAAGTCGTTTGGTGACGTCATCACACAGCGGAGGAACAATGAGCAACTTTTATTAAAAGTTCTCTGTAACATTAACAATCAATATATATAGTAAAATACATTTCCGAAAACCCCCCACCAAAGCTCAGCATCCCCGTCGTACCCACTCCCGGGGCCGATGGACTTGACGGTGTTGCCTCCATCCCCAGGTACACACCCACTCGCCCAGTGCCAAACTCAGAACCTCTAACCCCATTGCGGTGTGGTGACCGTGGCCCAGCCGCCCTCCACGCGCCAACCGGGTACCCAACTCTCAACTAAATCAGAGAGATTGCAGAGGGGGATAGCATTGTGTACACAAGAGCACACACAGGGAAAGGGGAAGAAAACATGGCACCTTTCGACTCCTTGGACAACTTGTCGACTTGTGTCACTGATGTCAACACGTCAACACATTGCATTTTCTGTGAATGCCCTACATCAGGCATATCCAAAGTACGGCCCACGGGCCAGTCACGGCCCTCAATGAGATTTAGAATGCCCTGAAGCTTCAGTTTTATAATGTATTATTTATGGCTAGGTACAGACTTGGACACTGGTCCAGGGTCACATGTTGCTTCCATTAGCTTAGAGTGCCAGGTTTGTTCACTACTGCGTGGCCTAGATGTGGTTACATTGACATTTAAAAATGTTAATTAAACTGTGCATTTGCATGCAAAAGTTACTGTTAAAATAAAGGTCTGAAGTTACTATTAGCCCCCGGACATCTTCACGTTATCAAATCTGGTACTCGTTGAAAAAAGTTTGGACATCCCTGCCCTGCATTGAAGACACAACTGTCTGTCTGTTCCTCACATAACTGTCTAATGTGTGCAGCGCTAACTTTGATGATATTTGGATAAGAAATGTAAGAGGTACAATCACTGCATTAGTTGAATGTATTAAATAATTTCAGCTACCTTTTTGTCTTGACGATGACTGAATCTGATGATTGACAACAAAAACAACTGCTTGCATTTATTGATCTAGTTGGAATTTCTAGTATCGCTATTTCAAATGTTTACAGTCTCTCACTGTCTTGGTCCTTATCTTCTTGTCATATATGAAAAACGGTTCTACACAACCCATACACAGTCTCCCGTAGCAACACTTCAAAAGTAGCACAATTCCGAAGGAAAACCACCGACCTGGCAACCCTAAATAATGTCACAATTTTTTTGACAACTTAATCCTAATTGCTATTATTGTCTGGGCAGGTGAGAATGTCATTGTGATCGTAGCTGGTGCCAACATGCTGCTGGGTAGTGAGGAGCTGCAGAAAGCTCTACCAGCCATCACTCATGCTAAAGTGCTCGTGTGTCAACTGGAAGTCAGTCCACAGACGTCTCTGCTAGCACTACGCATGGCTCAGGAAAACAAAGGTCAGTGAGCGTCTTTCTACCGCGTTGTTTCCACATCATGTGTACATCATGTGTTTCCACTGTGCATCATATCAACCTCTCACCTATGTTTATTTGTTTGCTCTTGAAAAGACTCCATCAGCCTTTTATTTGTATCAGTGGATGAGTTAAAGGTCCAGTTTGCAAAATCAGCCTTACAAAATGTCAGGAAACAAATAATATTTTAATATATGCCTTTATGGATCCAAGTGCTGGGTGGTATACCGGTTCGTGACAAATGGAACGTGGCACAGCAAAACAGCCTTTTCACTGCTGCATCACACATACTAGCTCAAGAAGTGACTGTGGTGGTGATTGCAGAAATTAGCATGATTTACTCCACCAACTTAGCAGAACACACGTGTACCAAGAATGTATGTCGTTACGTCCTAACCCACAAATACTCTCTTCACTTCTTATGCACTCATGCATAAAAAATACCGTTGTATGCCGTGAAACTGTTTAGATTTTGAAAAATGCTGTGATATGTGCATTGACACTTAACTCATTGCTGTTTTCATAATCTATTTTTCATAATCCTTTAAGTCTCTTCGCTGCCTGTTACACAAACCCTCAATAGTGTCATAAAATGTCGTTTTCTCTTAGTTTTAATCATGAAAGACCTGTACAACAATTTGACAGTGATAGGGAGATTGAAATTTTACTGGAACACATCGTGGCATTTAAGTGATATAACACTCAAACTAAAACTTTTGTTTAGAAAGCCTTATCATATGGCGGCTTCTTGGTGGCTGTAAAGTTTGGTCCATAAGGGAGAACAGACGCTGTGATCAGTGTTGTTGGAGATATATGGAATAGATGCATAGAAAGTTCTCAAACCACTTCTGCTATATAAGCCACTTCTATGCCGGCCATCTGCATGCTCAGTGTGTTCCAAACTCTCATGGTTTTGCCAAAAATATCTCTGAATCCTCATGAGCGAGTACATTGAACCTGCTCCTATTTCAGCTATTGGAGTGCTTTTTTTTTTTTGGCAAAAATTACATAACATAATAAGTATTTAGACTTACGAACATAAAGTAACATCAAACATTAAAGGGATTGTTCAGGTTTTTTGAAGTACGGTCGTAACAATGAATTACTCGTGCATGTCGTCACTTTTTTTTTTACTCTGCCTCTGTGGTAGCTCACCTAATAAAACATGCACCAGCTTAAATGTTTGCCTCTTTATCCCACAATGTTATGTTGTGGTTGTTAAAATCCATTGTTTGGATTCAATTAAGTGACACAAACCAAAGGAGACAGCAGTCGACCGGCAGCTCCGGTGTCCAAGTAGACTAAAAATGCAGATTTTCTCAATGGACTTGTATGTGGTTGATTGAGCGGTTTGCAAACGTCAGTTTCTAGTTTGAAAAGTTGGTAACATGTTCTTGAGAAATTGTGTAGTTAAGTGGTCATAGTTGCTCTTTGTGTCCCTGCTAGCAGCCATGTTTTCAATGAGAGCGAACCTTCCGTGTGGCAGGCTGGTTGTTGGCTCTGACTATGTCAGTACTCATACAAAAACAGTATTTAAAATGTGTATTTAAAAGGTTTCCATTTATTCTTCAATTCAGTTCAATTCAATTCACTGAGGGCTTTTAGTATTCCTCACTTGGAGCTCATGGATTCTATGGCAGAGTGTATAATGTGAGCTGCTCTTTGACTAAATTTACTGATTTGACATGAAACATTGGTTTATCTACTTTGTTTTCACCTTTGTGGTGATTAAGTTAAGAGTTAGTAAAGACACTGTTAACTTAATCACCAATCTGGCAAAGTTACAAAACAAAGGTGTGAATATTTCTGAATCTTCCAATTCAATTGTGATTCCTTAGGTCACAATTTAAAAAAACTGATTAAAAAAAACGATTTCCGATTCATCATCAATCTGAATAACTAACTAATAAACTAAAAGTTTTGTCCTCATGAAGTCAGAGTACAGTATTTGCAAGATTGGGTAGTTTGTTTAGTTTTCTTGGGACGTAAACACAAGCAAATCCAAGGAAAAATTAAGCTAAACTTGCATAAGTATCTTGGGTATAAAAGTATTATGTGAGGGTTTGACATACTGCGGCTCAATTGTAATAATAAAACTGACGCCTTGATTTTCTACTACACTGTAAGGGTGTAGGCCTTTTGAAATGAAATGGGCTATGCCAATCAAAACTGAAGCCGTATTTAAAAAAATATATTTTTTCGAGGGTTTAAATCGATTTAGAATCTTTGAGGATAGGAGTCACGTGTTATACATGAACTGACACCTCTTTTTGACACCTCTATTACATAGCCCCATGTGGTTTTATTGCAACCTGCAGAGATTTTAACTAACCTGGTATTTACTCAATATATCTCTTGATTGCAATCTGTGAGATTAAAAAATACAGGATCCCACATTTCCACTTCCTGTTATCAAGTTAAGTGTGAGTTTGCTTTTCTGTATCTCTCTCCCTGCTGCTCATATTCCACTTCAAGCACCATATCCTAAATCCAAATATCTAAAAGCCAATAAAATCCGTGTTGTCCTGTTTTTCGACCACCGTGTGCCCTCTGTCCTTTTTTTTTGTTTTTGATAATCAGGTTACTGAGCTAATCATCTTTAACAGCACTCTATTATTAGAAGCCCTCTGCGTCATTCAAGACGTCTGGGGAGCCTCGCGTCCGTGTCATCAGGGTGGTAAACGCTCGCTGCATGCTGCCAGAATGAAAGAGTCGCAGCCATAGCCCTGTTGCAGATGGGATACCCAGATGGCCTCACCGCCACTCCCCCATCCACACCGTGTCGATCCTACCAAGAGATCGGGCTTGGCAAGCGATGCCAGGAGAGAGGCAAGGCGCATGAAGACGCTTGGAAGATAACACCACCTTAACAGTGCCGCATCGAAGCGTTGCATAAATTGAGCTCTTCAGAGAAAATGGGTGTTAATGGGTTTGTCGGCAAAAGATTTAATGACGCGCGGGTGAAGCGCCGCTCACATTACGCAAATGTCACCAGCAAGCCACACGTACTGAGGGTGGCAGCTCTCAGAGATCCTTCTTCCTTTTAATTATTTCAGAAGAAAACATGTATATGTAATGTATTGTTATACTATTTGATATAGAGAAGCTGAAGCAATAAATCATGTGGAATTTCAGGGAGTAATGGATTTTTCACTCCTTTTTCCTTGTTCCGTCTATACCTCATCGTCCTCCCCCTCTTCCTTGTCTGAGCAAGAAGCCACTTCTCACCAGATGCAATTAGAGCCTCTTAAAGCCCTTTCACACACTCACTGATGACTCATTTGTTTTATGTGTGTGTGTGTGTGTCTGTGTGTTGACAGTGTACTTGTATTTGCCGCCTCTTTAGGACCTTTTACGGCATAAACACTAACCTTGTCGGGACCAGTAGTCCTCATAGAAATCAAGACCTGGTCCTAATGAGGCAGTAATCATCTCTGAGGAACTGGTTAAGTTTAGGGTTAAGATTGTGGTAAAGGTCAGGGATAACAGGATAACGCATTGGTTAGCCTGTCGAAATGAATGGAATTCAGTGGGAGTTCTTAAAAAAAGTAGGTACGCAAACGTGTGTTTAATTGTGTGTGTGTGTGTGTGTGTATGAGTGACCTCCGTCTCACTCTATTTCCCCACTTTATGGCCACTGTTTCCATACATCTTTGCTCCCTAAAGTGCACCGTAGCAGCTGTTGCTGCACTGTGAGGGCTGCCCTGGCAGCTCACCGTGCGGTCAGACGTCGAATCTAGGCAGTGAAAAAGTCCAGAGTCATGACACGCACTCGCGCCTATGTGTGAACTCAGCCAGACGTGACTCAGTGTGCATGCACCACTGTGAGGATGTGTGTGTTTGTGTAGGAGTTTCAGTGGTTTCACTTCACACCTGGACAGCGAAACAAAGCAACCGGACACAAAAAACACCACTGAGTGTGTGACGTCCACAGGAGAAGCCCCCTGCATCGTGGGGACAGATTCCTTCTGTATTAGAGATTTAACTCAAGCTGCTCTTGTGTGCATATTGATGAGTCTCACCTCAGCGCTCCTGTTGCACATTTACTTCATGAGCACAGTCTGCACCCTGGTTTGCTGTTTTACATTTATTCAAATCATGGTAAACATTTTTGCATTATGTGCAGAAAAAAAACAAAGCATTTGCACATATCATGTCACCACTTTGTTGTTCTCAGTTATTCAAAGCAAATTGATCACCCAGACATGGAGGGGTCAGTGATGGTGTATAATAATAATAATAATAATAGCTGGACCAGGCCTGACCATGGCTGACAAAAGACTCAGATTTAGGACACCACACAAAGAGGGTTGAGGCAATATTCAGCTTACTGAGGCCAAAAATACAGATACAATTCTTACTCTACACAATGTTTTAATAAACCTTGCTGTGAGACAGGCCTTTTAGAGTTTTAACCCTGTTATGAGGGCACATCAGTGTGGTTTATTTGGCATGTTTTAAACCCTGCAACTTGTTTTCTATGGCGAGAATGTTGACACTAATCTTTCCCTCGCCCATACTGTACCTGGTGCTTTTTATTACATTACATTACAGTACATTACATGTCATTTAGCAGATGCTTTTATCCAAAGCGACTTACAGTAAGTGCATTTAAACATTTGGGTACAAATAAGAGGTAGAAGTAAGTAAGAGCTTCAAGTAAGCCAAACTATGAAGTGCTAGTCATAAGTGCGATATATAAGTTTGTTTGTTTTTTTTTGTTTTTTTGTCGTCGTCGTCGTCTTAGTCAAGGTAGAGTCGGAAGAAATGTGCTTTTGTGCTTCACCTTAACCACAGGTTACTTACTCACTGTGCCTGTTACATTCATATCAAGGAAATGCTAATCATCAACCTCGTTTTCTCAAGGCAATCACATGCGTTATCACATTAAAATGCATGTCGGTACATCAAGTAAATCATTTACCTTTTGTTTAAAAGTTGGCCTCACATGTATCTGTGGATTGCAAAAGTGTACGCATGTGATGTGACGGCAGCAGATGAAAACGTCATACATCAGACTGATCGTGCACATGGCGACACATATAAATAGGATTATTGGCACTAATCTGAGTAACGCAACAGCATGAGTCAGCCTTTCCCCATGATGCAGTAATAGCCTACGTGACACACAGTACATGGCCTGTTAATGCCACTGAATTGCTCCACATATGTTTTGACAGTGTCTCCGTTTCACAGCGTAATCGAGGACAGGGTTGAAACGTGTCACTGTACTCATTGTTGTCATGTTTGACATTCATGCTTCGACAGAACATACTGGGAACATGTGACTGTTGTAGTGGTTCTAGTGGTCACTTCACTGGCTCCCGGTTTGTTTTCAGATTGATTTTAAAATCATTGTGTTTGTTTTTAAATGTCTTCATGGTCTTGCCCCACATTGTCTGTCTGACCTGCTTCAGTTGTACGCTCCCTCGCACTCTTTCAGGTCAGCAGATCAGTCATTGTTAGTCGTCCCCAAGACAAAGAGGAAGATTAGAGGTGACTAGAGTTGCCTTTGCACGTCAGACAGGCCGACTCACTTCCTGTTTTTAAGTCCTCTCTTAAAACACTCTCTCTCTCTCTTTGGCTTTTAACTCCAAAGAGATTTTACTGTGGCTGATGGCTGGTGTATATGATGCTGATTGAACCTTTGGATGAAAACAAAAATATGTAATCTGGCGATTAATTAAATCATGTGATTTATTTTTTTATGGCAAAAATCACCCTGAAAAATGTATTTTCAGTTCAATTTATTTGTATAGCAGGGTGAAAGGAAAAATGGGGGACAGAGGAGGGGGGGGGAGAAAGGACAAGAGGGAGGTGAGGTAGAGACAGAAGAAAGAGACCAGGAGCAGACATACAACTATTGTATCAAGTTATAACTTTGTACAGGAGTCAGTTTATAGAACTGCGACGTCATTTTAACTATTAAACAAAAGGCTCACCTAATAAAGTGTATATCAGATGAAGGGTGTGCCTGCTAAGAATGTGTTTGCTGCTCTGTGTTGCCATAACTGAAGTTTGTTTTGCTTTGAAAACCACTCTCACCAAATCACACATACATTTTAGTATGTATATACATTATAGCACTCCATACCTGGCTAATTTGTTTAACAAATCTCAGTCGCTCCTGTCCACCAAGATTCATGGAAACGCATGCTTTTCCATGATCGTCTTAATCTACAGTATATGACACCGTAAGAATAATAACCAGAGGGCTGAGGAAAGGTTCAGAGGAAAGACAGAGAAGGTATTTCAGGAGACGTCGCACTCGTCTCAGAATATGAAATGATGAGGAGGAATCCAGTGAACCCACAAATTGTGAGAAAGAGACTGTTAAAAAGTGTCAGATTTATAATGGCATGACCTTGACTCATGTGAGTATACATAGTTGGGCCAGTGTGTGTGTTTGTGTGTGTGTCTTAAAAAGAGTGAGATAATTTCCATTTCCCAATATCCAACTCAAAGCGCCAGGTGGCCAAAGCCCTGCACAAACCCACACAGCTGCGCTCTTGTGTGCCCACGCAAACACACACGTACACACACACACACACACACACTTTTACACCACAGACTTTGATGTCTCACACGCTGAACATATATTTCACACACATGCACGCATCCATGAGGCTTTAAATTGTACACAGACGTATCTGAATTAATCACGCCATCAAGCCGAGCTCATCTGCACACAGCCACATGAAATCATTGTATTAGATGCATAAATGCTCTATGCTCATGAATATATGAGAGACAGCGACGCACAGCACATACAGTCGCAATCACAAAAGCCTCGTTCAGACCTGGAATTACAGCTCCAGTGTGCAGGTTATGTCGGCAAAAACTGCCAGCGTCGCTACAGGGAGAATAAATAAATAAATAAGAATAAATATGAAGGAATGAACGGCTCAAAAACAAGCCGTTGGAAGTAAAAACAGGCATGAGCTGAGCGTTTGAGTGACAGAGGCATTGCTGTGAGGAAGGCGTGTCCTCTCCTGCCGCAACTGTGTCTCTCACACACACAGACATGCAGAGAGGCTGTCTGAACGAGTCAGGACTATAAGGATTAGGAGGAAACTTTTTTGTGAGCGCTTACTCGCACTTTCCGCCAAGGAGTCGAGCAGTGATATCATAGATCCTCTAGATCTAGATCCATATTCTAACTATTCGCTGCCACCTCATCTTCTTCCTGTACTAGCGTAGATCCGGAGAGATGGAAGCTCACTGAAGGACACGGTGGAAGGCAAGAGTTTAAAAAGCTAACAGTTGGTCAGGCAGTGGCTGCAGTTTAAACGAGGCCCAAATGTGTCCACATCACATACCACCATGTGTCTTTTTTGTGATCAGAACTCAGGACGCATTCAGTGACAATTGGGAGCTTTCAGACAGGATCTGGACGTGATCAGATCTCTCAGGACAGATGTTAATACCAGGTCTGCATGGGGTCGTACACACACCCACACACAGAGAAAAGGTCACAACTCCAATCACCCACACACTGACACACATGTGCCGTAAAGGCTTATGAGCCATGTACTTTCTCTTTTCAACCACACACACACACACACAGAGTAATGGAACTGTGGGGGTTACAGTTTACTAAAGAGAGCTACCGGATGTAAGGCCTTTTATTTTTCTGGAGGGTTATTTTCTAGGGAGTGCTAATTTAATCGTTTAAAAGGAGTCTTTTTATAGAAGCTTATCCACATGAGTTCTGCCTGTGAGTGCAATCCCCAGCAGTAGCCTGGTACTGAAGCCCATGTTCCTATTGCAGCTTTAATTAATGCAATGGCAGACCTCGTCAATGAGGCTTAGCAAATGGGGAAAAAAAAAACAAAAAAACATCACACCGTTTTTAAATGAGTCACTGAGGGACAGACACATAAATGTATCGTTTAAAAGACATGCCAATGACTGCACTGGGTTTATTATTGAGGACAATTATATTATTATAGTATATCGTAGCTCTAGCTAATGATCACATGTTGTGGTGAAGGTACGATGACAATGAAATGGATTACAGCCTGGTTTCTGTTTACAGTAAAGACAATATTCAACCCAGCACCAGACATTCCTGACATGGATCCAGAGTTCTACAGTCTCTCTGATGTGTTCTGCTGTAATGAGACTGAGGTGAGGAATCTCTCACACACACATGCATGCACACACAGCTATCCCTATAAGGACTCTCATTGACTTCCATTCATTTGGACAGCTTAAACAAAGAGTTATCCCTGACCTTATCCATAACCAGTTGATGCCTAACCCTAACTTTAACCTACCCACTATTCAAATCTAAGCCCTTAAAGGCGACATAGACCGGAAGCTTCAATTAACGCTGCTGTTGTGTGTGTATCTGCGTCATTACCTCGTTTATGAAACCCTAACGTTTCAGAACAAACAGTTCAGCCACTGCTGAGAAAACAGGGTTTTATTGTTTTCCTGAGATCTGCAAAGTGGAAAGGCATTTCCCTTCACCACTCCTCTCACCAACGTAGCGCCTCCTGTTGCGGGCACTAGTCCGGGCACATCCGGTTGCGTACATTCAGACGCAGAAGAAGAAGAACTACTCTCGTTGTAGCTGCTGAGATGCAGAACATCCACCGTGCCAGAGGGGGAGCTGTGTATCTGTCTATCTATTACGTCACTTCCAGGTACCTGGCCAATCACAGGACAGTGGGAAAGCTCTCGTTGGCTGGCCAATCACAACACAGTCTGCATTCTGGGGTGTGGTTTTGGTCTGAAACAGCGCGGCTGACGAGAGCGTCAGTGAGGAGATATTTCGATCGGCTCGTTTGCAGCGATTAGGAGGTTTTTCACCATGAAAACAAGTTAATGTATGTAAGTAGACCTCCATAATTAACATATATGTGTGATACGAGCATTCGATGTCACCTTTGACCTGTTCCTCAGAAATTAGGTTCTGCCTCATTAGGACCAGGTTTTGGTCTCCATGAGGACTACTGGTCCTGCAAAGGTCAGTGTTTATGACAGAAAAGGTCCCAAAGAGGTGAACATTACAAGCACACATCTTTTCATGCCTTCATAGTGATTCAACTCGACCTCACGGTTGATGACCTCCATTGGCCCATCAACTCCCTCTGTAGCCTTTGGCCAAACTCTCAGGTATGAGGGTGAGAAACTGTTTAACTCCCTTCTTTTACAGTAAAGCTTGTCATGGAGGCTTGTGTCAACTGTCAGGTGTGATGACAGACGAGCGTCGAGGCAGGAATAGATGGGAATCACAGTGAAAACAACAGGGCAGATGTGCTCTGTGGCTGAGTCAGCCTCTGCCTCGGGGAGAAGGTGGATGTGAGTTTGCAGAGGAGCTTGTATTTGATGTATTAACACAGGGGCGGAGAGACACCATCACCAGGTGTGGGGACATGAAAGGGAGAGTTGAGGAAAGAGTAGCATGTCTCTCTCCCTCTCTCTCTCTCACGCTCTCTCTCTCTCTCTCTCTCCCTCCCTCCCTCCCTCCTAACAGAGTCAAGTTTAGGTCGTGGAGGTAGAAATGTTGCATAGAAAGAAAACTAAAAATATTTTTAATTCAAGGACATGATAACTTCAGCTTCTCATGACTCATGACTCTCTCATGCACATTCTAGCAGTGATTAGATCGCACGTTGCCCGTGCACAGCACACAGGAAGTGATGCGCTCAATGTCAGGACTGACGGAGGCAACATTGAGCAAGTGAAGTGAGACGTTCGCAAACAGGTCGGCGTGTGACAGAAAACACAAAGAATCACCCACGGAAAGTTTCAGGAGTGAGTTCTACTGCACATTCAACAGTTAGATGGAATCAATTCATCCAGCAGTCCTGCCACTGTATACATGCAAACGCTCCCTCAGTCATAGTTTTGCTTGTTTTAACCATAAAAGCGCCAGAAAATGTCCTGTGAGTAAGTGCTTTGGCCCATTTTTCCAGAATAACTTTCAATATCTGGCAGTTATTTCCAATTTATTACATGTTAAAATAGTGTATTCACAATTTATAGTGAAGAATAGTGAAGTTTTTTTAACACTATAATTATACATCAACACCAGATTTTGCATGTTAAATTTGATATTTATATATATGTATGTATATATATACATATGTATATACATATATATGTATGTGTATGTGTAAATATATATATATATGTATATGTATGTATATATGTATATATATACATATATATATATATGTATATATATATACATACAAAACAGATCTCTGGGTCAGAGGTTACTAATCTGGGTATTTCTAAAAGAAGTGGTTATGGTATTTGTATTGGTTTTGTGTGTGTGTGTGTGTGTGAGAGAGAGAGAGAGAGAGAGAGAGAGAGAGAGAGAGAGAGAGAGAGAGAGAGAGAGAGAGAGAGAGAGAGAGAGAGAGAGAGAGAGAGAGAATACAACTGGACTTTTCTCATATTCCCGTACACAGAGGGAGATAGACTGATTCTCTGCCCTTGTGTTGTGTGTTGTGCGTGAAGCTGATGACTAACAACACAGCTTTTTATTCTCTTTTAGTATCTGACATCACCATGGATATGCTTAGCACTTTATTTTTGAACTGTGCAAGGTCATTGTTCACACTGACGGATCACAAAAGCTGAGGAGATCATGTCATCGAACCCTTATTCACCAGTCAACTGTCATCAGTGATTTGACCTTCTCGTGTTGGGGTTAAAGCCTGCACACATTCCACATACTGTGTGTGTGTGTGTGTGTGGTCTGACTGTACCACAGTCAGGTTGAAGGGTAAGGGTGGGTGATATGGGGGCTCAACAGTGACAACGTGCAGGTAACTCTTTGATCCTCAGGTCCTGCATACAGCGCTGAAGTGTTTTACAGTGAAAGGAATTATCTTTGATGTCCAGCGGAGGACCTCACACACCAAAATGGAAACACATTTTTTTATCATCCTTTTTTTTACATCTTTAAAAATAGTTTCCTAACCCAGAATTAAAAAAAACATAAATGGCTAAAAGAAGCAGTTACTAATGTTTTTTGGAAGTAGTGTTTTCTGCAACCCAGGGTTTGGAAAAGACATTTTTCAGTCTCATTTGAAGCATGTTAATTTGAAGGCTCACATTTGTGCTATGTCCTGTTTTTGGAGACTCTATCCTGAAATAGAGAGATTGTCCGTATATATAGATATTATTATTATTGTTGTTATAATTACTATTATTATTATTATTATTAATGTTAATAGTAGTAGTAGTAGTCAAATAACCTTTACTAAACCATTAACCATTGAGACTATAGGTGTCTTTTACAGTGTCACCGAATAATGAATTGCAGTAAAATGTACTTAAATTAAAATATTCATGAAATATTTCAAATGTTCAAAAACTAATTATCGACAAGAATAAACAATAAAATATAAAATTATACATAGCATTCAGTGTGAATCACATAAAACACACACAGCCAGATCCAGTCAGGCTGAATAATCTACTTGGGATTTTTCTGACATATTGTGATTACAATTTGACTTTGAGGGTTATAGTTTTTAAGTAGAGCTTCAGGTCAACATTTACCCTATTGTGGATTCAACATGAGGTGGAGCATTAAAAATATTAAAGAGCCTGTGAAGAACGTTCAGCGTTCCTTGTCTTCACACATTGTATATGTTAGAAAATAGTGGCTGAAACCACATGAACCATTTCCTCAATTCTGTAAAAAAAATTTAGAATAGAATAGAATGGAATAGAAGCTGAGCTGGAGCAAGAAAATTGATTTGGTCTCACAATGATGATATACTGTGCATATAAATATATATATCCATATATACTGTATATGGGTTAACTAAATTATAGTATAATAATAATGTATAGAATATAAGATAAAGAAAAATGTCTTTTTAAAATTTTTTTTTTTTTTCAGGATGTAGGTTCATGGATAAGGAGGTAGTAAATCCAAAAATGGCTTTATAGACGAGATTTTTCCATGAGTTTTTTCTGTTTTTTTTCTTCACTAAATTAACTCACTGACAGCAGCTTTAAACACAACGGGACCCGTGTTTAATCTCACACAAATAGTACACTTCATCAACTAAATACAAAGTCAAAGAAACGGGTTTCTCGAAAGCCTCTGCTTGTAAATAAACTTTCCATACAATTGCCTTTCAAGTACAGAAAATTACAGCCTGTGGATCTTTATGAGCAGTGATGTCAGTGACTGTGGAGAAAACGTCTGTGGTTTCCCTGTAGCTCCTCAAACATCAGCTGTTAAGTCCTGCTTTGTCACTCTTTAGTCATTGTGGAGCCAGATGACACAGTCTGACTCACACTAGGACCGTTAATAATGATAATAATAATAATAATAATAATAACACACAAGCAACACTGTCATGGGCTACTGATAAACCGTCACTACACAATAGCGGTGTGTTTCCATTTGAAGAAAACACACCCAAACCAAAGACGTTGCTTTGGTAATGCACAGTTTTCACACAGACTGTGGCGCTGGGTTTGTAACTTATTTATCCACCCATTATCCCACACCAGTGCTGGTTTTACTCTGCCTTTAATTTTAATTCCTAACCTCTGATTAACTTGGCTTCCTGAAGAGAGAGACACAGAATAAAAAAAACAAAGTCAAATAACTGTAAATAAAGAGTAATTATTTAGTAGATTTTTTTTTAATAGACTCTTTTTTTATTGAATCACCTCTTCTATCTACCAATGTGTTTGATGATTTAATTATTTATCTAATTTCATAATAACTTAGTTTACTTTAATTATATGTAATTGAACACTATAGACCATGATATGATTTTCTTCTACATCAGTATAACAAAGGTTCAGTATCAGTGTGATATTTCGGCAGTGTGCAACCACACAAAAGCAAAATGATACGTTTAGTAACACGTATTTGTGTGAACAAGCGTTTTATAAGGTCATATAAATGGTTTACTAGTTGTTAATTACTATTTTACAAGGACCTTAAAATGAAGTGTTACTGTAGAATGTTTCATTTGTCAAATCTACATCAAGTGTGACTGTTTTAATTATAATAATAGAGTCATAGAAACTGCACTACATGAGTGTTTTATTGACTCAATGTATTTTATACATATTTTTACAAGTCCTCTATTTCTGCCCAGTTGATCATTTGAACTTAATTAAAAATATAGACTGAAATCAGTGTAAATAATCAATTAAATTGACATGAGGTAAGTATGATTTTTTGTTTTTATGTATCTAAAGATAATACATTTTGGTTGATTATTACATATTGCACCATATGATTTCTGTTTAATCATAAAACAATGCAACTGCCACGTTTTCTAATACCCACTGTAATAAAAAAAAGTATTATAGAACATATATATATACATATGTATATATTATATTGTTTTTCTGGCACCGTATCATCTGATTGTGAGTGTATTTTTTTGATCTGTTATTGTTTTTACATTCTGATCCTACTACTATATATTTAAAAAAAAAAAGCTGCATCATATTTAATTATGATGATTTGAATATTTAAATGAAGGTCGCGTGTGTGATTACACAGAACAAAATCATTATGTTCCTGGTTTCTCTGCACAGGCTGAGCTGCTGACCGGTTCCTCTGTAGCCAACTTGGAGGAAGCGCATCGCGCCGGTCAGGAACTGCTGAAACGAGGCTGTGCCTCAGTCATCATCACCTTGGGTCCGCAGGGCTGCGTGGTGTTCAAGGCACAGGAGTCTGATCCAAAATATGTACCAGCTCTTGCCGTCACAGCAGTGGACAGTACAGTAAGAAAAACACATTTCATACGTACTATTACCTGTTAGACTGCTGTTAAATTATCACAATTTATAAACATTATATAAATGATCTGAATTTATGTAATGTTATGTTAGGTTAGTTTTGTTATTAAATTGTCTCTCTTGTTTTATTCAGATAAAACAAGTTCTCTGTTTTCGTATTCTTAAATGTAAATATGTTATGGTTTCTTTGCTCCTATTGCTCCATCTACATTTTTAATAGTTTATTAATAGACAGATTAATCAAGAATGAACAACAGTCATTACTTGCAGCCATTTTATCTTAAAATTAAACATTCATGGAAGGTGAAATCCTACTGATTTTGCTGAATCCATTTTTAAATATGTAAGATTAACTCAAATGTCCAGAGAATTAGCTTTGGACATATTCCACAGTTTGCCATTTCTAAATAACAGTTGCAGCAGGACATTGTCTGGGTCAGGCTCATTCACAGAAACAGCAGAATCTCTGAATCATCCAGGTGAGTGTGTGAAGCCTGGATTGCACTGGAAGAATGCGAAACATCGTCTGTGCTTTGAAGTTCAGACAAAAATGTCCAAATTTCTATAGCAACAATGCAGACAGTCACACAAAAATCTCAGTGAAAGCAGCATTTCTTTTCTTTTTAATGCCACCATTAGTGAAACATGTGCTTTTTATTGTCATGTCTAGACAACTATTGCATGTGTTTCCTTAATATGTGTGTCATGCATCGGTGTTTAGCTTAGGATGAATCACCCCGGTGAGTTTTGTTTTTTTCTTCTTCAGCCATGATCAGGTCTGATAGTTTCTTATGGAATTAGATTTGTGTCAGTGTTTTCGAACGACACTTTTTAACAAGCAAGTAGAATATTGATTTAATCATTCAAAAGTATTGCGTTTTATTCAATACTCCCTGATTTGTTCTTTGTGCCGTGGTCGGGCCTTAGGAAGCTGCTTGCTGATTGGCCTCTGAAGTTTTGGAACGCAGCTTTACACTACAGTTTTGCCATTCACCCAATTCACTCATTCACTCACACTTTCACACAGCGCATCTATGTGCGGCACATTTTCTGTCACACATCTTGCGTACCCAGTCACACGCTGTCGGCGCAACTGTCAGGAGCAACATGGGGTTAAGTGTCTCGCCCAAGGACACATTGACACAAGGCGAGAATAATATATTGATTTAAAAATGATTTAAAAAAATAAATAAACAATGTAATCTGGCCCACACTGTATAACAGACAATGTAAGGACTTTTATTTACAGCAAAAACATCCTGCAACAAAACAACGTCACAGAAAATCTTCATGACTGCTTTTACTTTTTGTGTTATACAGATCAGTCGGTTGCTCAAGTGGAACACTGTAAGAGCATTCGGGCGGGGATGTGGTGACCACCGGCTGTTTCCCCTCCCCGACTCTAATCTTTGAAAGCGGCCACTGCCACTTGACTCATTTCGCACCGGCCCGTGTGGTTTGATTTCGTCACCGGAGCCTCGGTTCCGCGTTTGCGTATCCGGTCTCTCAGGGTTTCTGTGAGGCCTATGTTCAACCGACCAAATGCGTCATTGCACAAAGGTGTTAATCACCTCTTTGTTATTACCAGGTTTTGATTAAAGCTTCTCGGTTGTTGGTGTAATGGATTCTTTGACTGAATAGTTCCCCCAGGGACTTTTATTGTGCTTTAGTATCCCAAAGAGTTGGCTATCAGGCTGTGTAGTAAAGGCTGGAGGGGGAAGTAGTTACGCGCATGCGGTCTGAGAAAAAAACCCACATTAGATATTGTGAAAGTGAGGGAAAAAAAGAGACACACACACACACATACACCAAAGGAAGTGCAGCAGCTAGAGCACACAGCAGCGTGTTATCTACGTGTTATTATCCAAGGTCACTTTTTGGCCTTTTAAGAACAAAGGGCTTGGCTCTCTTAGCGGTGCGTGACCTCTTCTCGTGCCCCCACGTTTCAAAGCAGACAGACATAACTTCAACATATTCACCCTCCTCTTAAATCCGTCCTCTTCCCAAAAGCCCCCAGGAGAACTCACCCACCACCCCCATCCTCTGCCGTGACTCACCTCTTGGGCCTGCATCAGTCAGCAGAAAGCTGTGGTCGGGCCTGCTGTATGTCCCCACACACACACACACACACACACACACACACACCACCCCTTCTGTTCTTTGATGGGCCCCATAAATTCTGGAGCGTTAAACTCTTTTGGACATCATAATCCTCTCTTCCAGTAAGGCCCTTTCTTTTTTACTGGTGAAAGAAAAAAGAAAAAGAAAAACACAGGTTGTTATCAAGGTCATTATTCACTTCTCTGAGATTAATCTACTTATTCAGGCCTCTTACGTGCGATTGTGCTTCCTCTACTGTTATACCTTGTTGACTTGTTACGTTTTTATTTGATTTTGTGCGACTGGCCTCAGTATTCTCAGCGCCAGGATTCCTCTCGCTGTTACGTATTTGGAAATTCTGCGGTTTTATCGGATCGTCAATTGAAGCCATTTTCTCCACTGTGACTTTTTCAATATCAACACAGTGAGTCACATGCGGTTTCTGGCTATTTTAGCTACCGTTGGTGCTGCGGGTGGCTTGAAAAGTGACTTCAATACAATTATAACACTTTACATTACAGTACAGTAATAATAAGGCAATTAGAATAGTCATTATGTTCTAAGAGGGAGGTCATTTCACAGTAATTCCATCTTGTTTTTATGGTAATCTCCATGTAATTAATTGGTAATAACTAGCAAAATATGTGTGGGACATAAGGGAGGATGACTTTCATGCAAAGGTATTATAGCTGATGGCAGCTTCTCATTACCAATTGTAGGTAGCATAATTATGCAATGGACCTTTAACATATAGCGTTTTGGTATAAAAGCCATCTTGTAGATGTGCTTGGGTGCTGTAGCAGGTCTGTAGCGCCTCCAAAAAAAAAAAATGAAAGAGAAAAAAAGAAAATTGCTTTTCGGTAAGGCTTCTGTAAACCATCTTTAAAATACTCTTTATAAATATCATGTGACTCCACTTTTCTGGTTAAATACTAGGGATGTCACTTTTTCCCAAAATGAATATGACGTGACATGCAATTCCTACAAAGATATTTGGATATCAGCCGCACCCATATATGACATTAGTTATTAGTCACACGAGTTTGAACACTCAGGTGGAGCTAACAGCTAAGCTAACGGGTGAGTCAGCAGAGTTGTTGTGTTACTTTGCACCCAAAAATGTCCACAGTTATTTATGTATGTAATGGATCTATGGCCAAGCTGCTCACACAGCGCCCTCTGCTGGACCATGGAGAGTAATCACTTCAGACAGTCTGCTGCATTTCTAGACTGCATTTTTTTTTTTTAAGGTTTGAGTTTAAACTTTACACCCCACATTTGAACAGATATACAAATCTTGGATAAATTGTGATACCTCTATTAGATACCAATTGAGGTATTAATTATCTATTTTTTTTTTATATTTTTTAAATATAATCTGGATTGGCTCTACGATTGAATTGTATTATAACCATTTCTTTTTTTCTCATTTTTTCACAGTAAATCACTTTTCCCAGATGAATTGTGTCTAATAGATTCATGTAGTCTGGGCAATGAATCATTTAGCTGTAGCTATTTCATCATCTGCACCTCCTGCCTCTGTCCCAATGACACATTTTCAATGGCACAGGCAATAATGGACTGAGTCAGGGTTGTGAATAACAAAGCAAATCCACTCATCTGCTGTGGGTCTCCCGCATCAACCCTGCTGTATCCACTGGTCTTCCTTTTGTCTTAAATTGAGTGCAGGCTTCCCTCGCTGAGATCAGAGCCTCGGCTGCTTTTGTGTTAGACGTTAGATGAGGTTACAATACACACACACACACACACACACACACACAGGATCGTGCAGCGATCCTTTTAAGGACTCACATTGACATCTATTCATTTGGACAGTGTTATCCCTCACCTTAACCATAACCAGTTCATGTCTAACCCTAACCTTAATCTAACCACAATTCAAATCTTAGCCCTAAACTTAAACTGTTCCTTTAGAATTGAGATTATGTCTCATCGGGACCATGTTTTGGTCTCCATGAGGACTACTGGTCCTGACAAGGTCAGTGTTTATTCCAGAAGGTTCCTAAAGAGGTAACAAATACAAGCACACACAAAAAAACAGCCTCACAGCCCCAGCAAGGCTTGGGTGGCCTTGCTTTCCACTGCTGCGGGAGGTCCACTGTGTAGGGGGAAAGGGTAGACGGTGCTTTCTAAAGCAGACATTACAGCTGTACGGTCAAATTACTCCCAGTCCTTCTCTATGACTGGATTGAGGGCCAGTTGCGTGATTCCTTCCTGGAAACTCAAACGAAGGGAATACCACCCGAGCACTGCATTCTCTCCCCATCTCCTTCCAACCCTCAGTCAGCATGATGACACAATGAGAAAACGATGGGACCACATCACCGTCATTTAATGGGCTGCACATGACCACAGCAGCTGCTGTTCAGCAGCACAGATGTTGTTTAGCCGCTTATTAGCACTGCACAGTCAAAGTCCTGCCTGCTCTAAAGACAAAGAGACTTGATTTGATGCAACTAACGCTTCATCCATAATCATGTGTTTTAATTTGAAAACAGCATTTCCAGATTAATAACAATCTGCGTTTCAGCTCTGTAGCAGAGGCTGTCACATGACCATCCAGGTACACTGGTGTAAACAGGAAGTTGCTTCTCTCTTCTGCAGTTGTTTGCTTAATTTTTTCTTTTCTTGCACTTTATTTATTAGTGATATTTTTCAAACCTGTATTTCACTGAACGATATTGTGACTTTTGATTTGTTTTTGTAAGTCTATGGTTGATTTTTTTTTTACACCGAACCAATCAGAACATGCTATTGAAGATGTTACATTTAGTTTAGTTGCATTATAAAGTTTAGACTCCCTCTCGTCTCCAGTGTCGCTGTACTCAGGTATTTTCTTGTCCCTTTATTTAGTAAAATGACTGAGCGCCAGTTCATCATCACCACCAGCCGACTCCACCCTTTTCTTCTTTTCCGTATATTTTTTTTTGTTTCTGGTCCCTATAATTTATTTGCTGAATCGCACCATACGCACAAAACTCACCTTCTTATTATTCGCAATCTTGTGCTGTTTATTCACATCAGTGTTTATGTGCAAAGGTCTCGGGTGTTAACAGAGCCTTTCATTCACAGCTGAAAGGTGTGACCAATAAGAACCAATGAGGAAGCAGATGTGGTACCTGTGTCATGATTTTAAAAAAATAGGCTCATAAATGATATCTGGATATTGTGTATATCCCAATATATCTCACTTATCCAGTGTACTCCTTGTGCCAGTCCCAAACCCTGGATAAATCAAACGTGTGGAGAAGCTGAAAGAAAGAAAAAGTGTAATTCACAAATGTATTCAAGATAGTAAATGCATTATTAATGCGAAGCTTGTCTCAGCCCTATTTCAGATGTCTCAATTTATGCCTCTCCACACTAAAATGTGCCATTCCCAAAATCAGGTGTATTCTGGAGCAGAATTTTCACATTTTTAAAACAAATTTTAAACAATGAGATTAAAATTCGGAGTTCGGAGTAGTGTGGATGTTGCCACTGTCACAGTTCCTGGAGGCTTGAAAGGATCAGTGGATGCAGAAGAGTGTAATTTCAATATCAACACAATACGTGGAGCTCCCTCTGCCATTTTCTGTAGGTTTTGTGTGTTTTTTTTTTCCTATTTATTTTGTTGTGTTTGTCACTGTGATGTGTCTCCACTGCACTTTACAAAGATCACTTGTCAATCAAAGTGCGTGGGCGCCGATGCCGCTGCCGCTGCCGTCTTTGTCCTTGGATTTTGTGTTGACGGACTTCACAGTTAGTGTATGCGTCTTTGTTTGTCTGTGCAGCCATGGCAGTTATTACTGTCTGTGTAAATTATTCAGCTCTACTGTTCATTCCAAACACACACCACTCACTCCTGCTGCTGTCATAAAAAAGGTCACTTCCCCTAGTGTTTTGACAATGAAGACTTACTGGAGAAAAACATGTTCCAAACAGAAAGTAAAACGCGTCCTTGATGGATTTAAATTTCTTCTTCTGGCTTCTCCCTTTAGGGGGTGCCACAGCTGATCATCTGCCTTCATCTCGTCCTCTCCCTTGTGTCCCCTTCTGTGACACCAACTGTCACTGTCCTCATGTCTTCCTTCACAACATCCATAAACCTTTTCTGAGGTCTTCCTCTTTTCCTTCTGCCCGGCAGCTCCATCTCCAACATCCTTTGTCGTATATAATCACTATCCCTCCTCAGCACGTGACCAAACCATCGATTGAAACTAATTTAGAATTTTTTTTTTTTAAATGCATCTCCAATTCAGATTCTAGATTTACTCTCCAATTGTGGAGACATTTTTGAGAGGGGTACATGGCAGCTTGTTGTATTTTTTTTCTAACTCTTGGGAACCTGGTTTTCAAATTGCGACAAGCTGCATTATTACTGGACACTGTAAATGAAAAATGATCCTGACTGTACCATCGTTATCAGTAATTCCATTATTCATTCATTAATTATTCTCCACATTGAGGGTTGTGGGGGAACTGGAGCCAATCTCAGAGATGAACAACCATTCACTCTCACATCACACCTACGGTCAATTTATGCTATTCCAATATACAGTTCTAGTACGGCTTGGCTCAACTCACTTTGACTTGATTCTACTTGTTTGTTTGTTTTTTTGCTTTTCCATTAGAGATAGCACCTGGGTATCTGGTGCTTTTTTTGGTTCCTGCTCTGGTGAGGTTCCAAGTGATACTAAAACGTCCGACACAAGAATCAAACGAACAAAGTTTAAAAGACTTAAAAATCGGTCGAAGTACTGAACAATTCTGTGATTTTTTTAAATTAACTTTAAATTCTAATGATCCAATACACTGAAAACAACTGCTTGCCGTGTTTGTGTCGCGTATAAAAGGACGTCACGGCAGTTTTCATACCGTGCTATGACAAGCCCGTCCACGTTGACGAGGTACTATAGTAATGTGAAGCGACGTGCCTGATACCAAAAGTAGCAGAGAGAGTAGAGCCGAGTCGTGCTCGAACTGTATAATCGAAAAGCACCATGAGTGTACAATTAACCTCTGTACATGTTGAACCTGGACCTTCTTGCTGTGAGGCAAAGGTGCTAGCCACTACCCTGCCCTGTGAAGCCATTATTTCACTTTTAAAATATTCCCTTAATCTATCACGGTCATTTTATGATTTAATATCACACATTTCGCACTTTATTTGACTGAAAGCATAAAAGCACATTCCCTCTCCGATCAAATGCCGGCATTTCAGTGTCTCACTGTAAGCACATCGTAGAGCAGAGGACTTGTTAATCCATCCTCTCCTCATTTGTCGAGCTCCGCGCAGACACGTCTGCCGTCCTAATTCCTAACCAGGCGGACGAACGCCACCGAGGTCAAGACGCAGCAGACAGCATGACAGCTCGTCTGCAACAAGCGCTTGTGTCACTTGACTGGCAGGTCTGTAGATCTAACCTTCACCACAGTGTGTTGAGGGCAGCGGCGGTGGGGCTGAAGGGGGTAGAGCCTGTCAGCCTCATTAAACTTCATTTATTAGATCCAGTAGCGTCACATGTCAGTCTCAGGGAGGGAGACGCTAGTAAGGCAGAGGAAGGTTGGACAGTGGCTCATACAGTACTGCTTAAGTGAAGTCTCTCTACTTATAACCTCCACCAAGGAGGGTATGTTTGAACTTTTTATTGGAAGACTGGGACATGAGCCAGGTTAGAAGTCTAGGGATGGCTCAGTTCTACCATTTTATAGTAAAGTACTATTTATTACTGACAGCTGTTTACTTTCACTTTACACCAAGGCCTTACATTATTGTGATTTAGCAGTATTTTTCGAACACAATGTACTGTATTCTACTATAACTTAACAGACGTTACATCATACAGTGTTTTACTGTGATATAGCAGTATTTCTCTTGCACAAATACTGTATTGTACTGTAACTTAACAGTAATTATATCCTACAGTGTATTACTGTGATTTAGCAGTATTTCTCTTGCACAAATACTGTATTGTACTGTAACTTAACAGAAATTATATCATACAGTGTATTACTATGATTTAGCAGTATGTTCTTGTACAAATACTGTAATTTGCTGTAACTTTACAGAAATTATATCATCTGTATCTTGACAGTAATTATATCCTACAGTGTATTACTGTGATTTAGCAGTATTTTCTTATGTAAATGCAGATTCTAATGTCGCCATCCAGCCAATAGGAGCACCCGCTCTCTCTTTTCTCGAAAGTGTCATTCTCTCTCAGATCATGTCATTTACATTGTGCTGAAAGGTTATTATGGAATTATCAATCAGAAATGCCAAATCATTTATGCCTGCTTTACCTTTAATGACATGATTTGTGCTAATGCATTGTTCATCTAGCCATAAATGGCCATTTCCTTTTTGCCCAAAAGAACTCCACAAAGCCATCATGATTACCGGAGCATGGGACTACTCTATATACACCCTGTGCTTATTGAAACATGCATGTAATATTTATGGATCTTATTGGATTTCACTTATTTCTTTATCCAATTTCTGATCCAGTTATTGGCACATACATAGAGTCGTCACATTTACCATGACCTCAGACCATCATCTTTATTATCAGGTATTCATTATTACTGAGGAATTGTTTACCTACACATGATCTATCAAATATGAAAGAAGAATGTTATAAAAGAGTATTTAATCGTAGGACGAGACAAGAAAAGATTATCAGAGCATTTATTGTGTACCTTAGTACCTTATTTTTGACCTTTTATTAATACCTTATCTTTGACATTCAAGACTAATTCATCCATTCATCCATCAACACAGTTATGTTTTACTTATAGAATCAGACGATGAAGAAAACTGACACCAGTTCATAATAAACATTGCACACATGTCCTACAGTTGAGTTTCAGCATTTTCTAAATATAGACATAACATCATGTCTCTTTTGCCACACCTTACAAATACTAGTATTAACCAGTTTGGCCACACCTAGTTTTAGTCTGACCAGACAACATCATGAGATGCTGTGTCTGCACAGATTTGGTACGAGATTAGCAGATGCAAATATGGAAGAAAAGCAAACTGCCATCATAATAATGTTAATACTGGGATTATACAAACCACAATCTATTTTTCTACCACTGAATACAACTGTTAATTGACTTTATACACAATGCGTCACTTACAACTGCTAAAATACAAGCCAGTAAACGTCTGCGCACTGCCTTCACTATATCATATAATTCGGCGATAAATACTCCTGGTAACTTCTGCAGACGACGACTGTCGAAACATCTCTGCAGTAACAGTTTATTTACAGATTATTGAAAACCAGGAAGTGACCTTGTGTAAAGTCCATTCTCAGCTCTGCGCTTCATCAGTCATTGACTGCCGAGCATCAAAACCCCAACACCCACCCAAACTGGAGTGGTATCATCGTTTCAGCTGCAGTGTGTGTGTGTGTGTGTGTGTGTGAACTGAGCCAAACCAGTGGAGCAGCTTCACCAAGGCCTCCTTTCCAAACACTGGCTGTGTCACAGCCCAGCCCAACTACCAGACAGGAGACATAAACATAACACGGCTTTAAACAGGGAAATCCAGCAGTCCTGTGAGATGTTTCGACTCTGATCTCACTCTTTCCATCGCTCCGTTGAATCCTGCAGTCACACAAGTGTGGTGTGCACTGGGGTGGGGGTGGGGGTGGGGGTGCAAACGTGCCCTTTTCAAATGTCAAATCCGAGCACTTTATTTCTTTGTTTGTAACAGTCCTGTCGCTGAACAAAGATAGCTTTACAGTTTACAGGGCCACATTTTTCTCTGGAGGGCCACACTGACTTAGATAAAGTAAGTGCAGAGCCACACATCAACAAATCCCACATTTGTTCAGACCAGATTGTTTTTTGTGTCTTTATGGTTCAAAACAAAACATTTATTTTATGATATGAAGAAAGACAACATTGTATATCTTAGTGATAATGTTACAGTGGTTTTACTTCAGTTTCTCTTTAATGGCTCGATGGTTTTGATTGATGGAATAAATGACATTGAGCTCTTTTCTAAGTTTTAACTAACTAAGAATGGCTACAACATGAATGGGCTTTGTCGTATAGCGCTGAAAATGGTTTGCATCGCTGGCAAGAAATAGAGTAGACGAATAAGAAATTAGTTTGGTTATGTACCCTTATGGTGCATTCCAGTTTAAGTCAAAGTCGGAGTTAATTTCCGACACTACAGTTTTTGCCATTCACCCATTTCACATTCTGTTGTGTGTGTTATTCTTATCGTGTGCCCTAGATACGTTTGTATCTACAGATTTTTCTGACTCGTCAACCGGAATGTAATTAACCCTGAGTTCGTGGGACCTGGGAATAAATGATTCCCACTGGTTTAAACCCAGGATTAACCATGATTTCGACCAGTGGGAATAGGGTAATGGACTGTATTCAGATTACCAAGATGAAGTGACTCATATCTGATTTACTCCAACGATGTGAAATCAGATCAGATTGTTTCAGGTCTGATCATCAATTCTGATTCTGAAAGTGTAACTAAAGCTCCTCTCCTGCAGCTTACTGGGCCCCATGGCTAATTTTGAAAAATGCCAAAGAAGTGGGCTGAGACCGGAGTGAGAGAGGGAAGGAGGGAGGGAGTGGTTCTGTTATGCGGAGAAGTTTGCTTGGAAACTGTGTTTTTGTTGCTTATACACAGGCCTTTTGAAGACCAGGTAGCGTGTAGGATGAGGTTTCCATGTCCAAAAAAACGATAAAGATAGATTTGTAGAATCACCTTTGTTTTAGTTGCTCGAAATACCCTTCTTGTTGCAAGTCCAGACACACGACGACAGTAACGAAGAGTTGAAAAATTATAGAATATAGAGGCCTGGTGTGGAGCCCAACCAACCACTCAGGACTACATCTGTACCTGCCAGCACATCTGGTGTCTACTAGTACACTTATACTCTTAATACTACTATTAATCAAGCTAAGGCCGCAGTCCGACTAAGACAGGCAATCGGACAACTTGCCTAGTTCGTGAGACTAATTACACGGAGCATGGCTCTTGTGGTTGCTGTGTTGTCCGAAGAAAAACACCGCCACCATATGATTTCTGGCAACAGTACTGCAGTTTAATATCCTTCTACTTCCGGGTCAAAGACCAGGGAGGACATTTTGGTGCATGTGCAGAACGCCTAAGCATATAGGCGTACCCAAATGTTTAAATGCACTTTTGTAAGTCGCTTTGGATAAAAGCGTCTGCTAAATGACATGTAATGTAATGTAATGTAATATACATGCAGGAGTAATCAGACTATGAATCGTATTATATAGGTATGTTAGTCCAACTAAGACTAGCTCTATTTTAGTCCCGACTAACGTGTTTACATGATATTAAGAAGTCCAAATTGTCAGATTGCATGTAAATGCATTGACATAATAGTGATAGTTCATAATGCTGTCTTTTGTCGTCTCATAGATCTGGTCCTGAGGCTGCACCCTGTTGCCCTTGTGTGGTTTAGGTGACAAACATGTAATCTGTGCCGTGCCCTGCAGACGCCTCGTCCAACACAGACTATGTTCGGCCCTCTATGCCCAACTGGGGTCAGTGTCAGGGGTTTTTTGTCACTTCCCTCTTCTTCACTCTGATGAAAGGGTTACTTTGAGGCTAAAGGTGGGGGTGATGGGGGTGGAGGAATGGACTCACAGAGGTGCTCAGTGCAGTGAACTCTTTCTGAGAGCCAAAGTGATGAGTAATGGAGCAGACTTGTGAGAACCGGTGTCAGGGGGGGGCATTTGTGGTTAAACATGAGCATGTCGCCACATACCATTGTGCCTCTTCCCATCAGCTCCTTCCCTCCACTTGGTGTCCCCTCCCAACCAAACCTCCCTCCAGGGCGTAGACACCACATTCCATCTCTATCAATAGATGAGCAGGAAAAAAAAGTGGGAGAGATTAATGTGTTCATAGCCAAAACCAGAGCTGCTGGCAGTTATGGTGAAGCCACTGGTGGGTGATTACAGCATGCATGTGCTATTCAGCTGTCTGTGGAAAACTATTAGGCACTTCTTTGTCTTTGATTCTTCAATAGAAGACATATTTCTGGAAGTAATAAATTGGTTTTAGTACCTTCATGAAGGAGAATAAGTCAGAAAGGACACCTTTTGATTAAATATATTAAATCAGAAGAAATGTAGGTCATTGCCCCAGGAACAAATTACTAGATTGTGGTGTTTATCCAAATATGGAACGGTCAAAGCCAGAGTTGTGCGGTGCTTTCATTTAAATGTAGTCATTATATTCACATCTTATATTAAAGTGTATATATATATATATATATATATATATATATATATACATATGTTCATTTTCTGTATACAACTTAAGTGAGTCATTTAAAGACATAACACCTTTTTCACAGTCAGATATATTCTTTTAAAATATTAAAGGATGTGATTGTAGTAATACATTCATGTAATGCATAATGACAGCTTTGTGAACATAATTACTGTAGAGCATTAAAAGATACTACAGATGTTTCTTTCCAACAGCTGACTGAGAGTTTCGCACAGGGCAGATGTTCAGGAACACATAGTTTGGATACAGCTGGCAAATGCCACAGCACCCCCTACTGTTCAGAGTTATTGGAATTTCAAAATGAACTCTCCCATGATGTCTTCATTTGGTTTCTACCCACACTGTGTGATGAAATGTTTTAAAAATTCCATCCCACTCATCACAGAGTCAGATGGAATGATTGTACTCAGTAGAAATGTGAGTTAAGCACTGTTTATATGATGTATGTTTTTTTACAGGGAGCTGGAGACAGCTTCATCGGAGCACTGGCTTTTTACATGGCTCATTATCCCACAATGCCTCTGGAGGAGATGGCACAGAGAGCCAATCGGGTGGCAGGAGTGAGCGTGCAGGCTGTGGGCGCGCAGACGTCGTTCCCCTTCAAAAAGGACCTTCCAGCTCAACTGTTCTGAGAACAGCTCATCAGCTGCTTCATCAGCTGCTTGGACCATTTAAAGCTGCTTTAGATAAACCATTAAACAGATCATATTACCTTGTTTTAATATGACTGACTCATTATCATGGATTTACATTTCTGTACAGATCTGATCAAAAACCATATTGTATTCTGTATAGTAACTGCATCGTATGGTGACTAGTTTGACAATAAATACTTTGTGGATGCTTGGCTGCATCCACATTCGAATCCAAGAACAAATCTTCAGAGTGCACAGGAGAACGTTGATCACAAATGTTGACTGTATGATCCACAAGAACAGAAATAGTCCCTTTCAACCTTGTAGGTTTCTGTCCATATATTTTTGCGTGTCGTTAAATTGATCTGATTTTCTTCTTCTCAAAAAACAGGACGTGTTTGTTCACTGTAAAGAGAGGGAAAAAAAGTTTTCAATGCAGGTCACAGAGTTTGAATGGGACATACAGTAAATACAGTGTAAAGCAATGAAAATGATCTATTCTGACTTCAATCTGCTGGAAAATGTGTTACTAACCACTTCAAAAAGTCAAAGTGTTTAAGTGTTTCAAATCTATCTGCTCTGAAACACCAGGGGCGCTTACACACATATATGCTTTAGAGGGGACCAAAGCAGGTTCATCTGTGTTTGTGCATAATATTAACGTAAACACTCTGGTATCAAACCACATGTTGAACAAACATGTAGAAAGCAATATTTTAGTCACAGTTTAACATTATACTGTTCACAAACGCAAAAGCATGGTTTAGCTACAGTACTGCTCTCCGTCTCCCCCCTTCACTTTCAGTGGTACCTGCAGCCTCACAGCAAGAGTCGGCTCTTCTTGCTGCTGAACCTGTCACTTTAAACTAAAAGCTTCGCCTTTCTGACATAAAACAGTGGTGAATTATTTAAGTAAACATCAGCAAAAATGAGAGAGAAATGACATTTATTTGGCAACGTTTTCCAGAGGAGACAGAAATATCATGTCCCAGTCAGTATTTTACCTAATGGATCGTGTTTACGCAGCACCAGTTTATCTCGGAGACGGTTCCTCTTGGTGTTGAAGACGTAACCTGTTCCTGCAGCGCTCATCATCTGCACCAGGATGGTTCTGACAGGAGAGGGACAAAACACTGGTGAAGACAAAAGCCACCACAAGACTACGCTGTAGATGAAGTGATTGGAGTTGCCCTGTGCTGTTCATTTCAAACAGTGTCGCCCACTTCCACTTACTTTGACTTTGCCTTGGCCACTGACATGAAAGAAAACAGAGGACATGTGTGTGAATGACTAAGTTCATCACTATGTTTGACACCACTGACACACACTGTACATGCAGACAAATCTAACAATGCAATTAGAATAATCAGGCTGTGATTACTAAATTAATTGCCAACTCTTCTGATCTTTTAAGATTGTTCAGCTTCTTTAATGTGAATTATTGCTCCATATACTTCAAGAAATCATTACAACTGAATCATTTTTGGTCTGTGGAGAAAACAAGATATTTGAGAACATCATTATTTTCAGATTTGAAAAACACTGATCAACATTTTTAAACATTTTATAGACCAAAAGATTACTCCATAAACCGAAAAAATAATTGACAGATGAATCATTTGTGAAATGAATCGTTAGTTGCAGCCCTAATATGCACTATATGTGACCTATGCTTTAGACCTTACTGTTAATGGATTCAGTAATATCAATTGAGATCCTGAAGTTCTCATCCTTGCATTGAAATAAGAGTTCTTAATATTATTATGGTGACATAAAAAAAACTCAGTTTTAGCTCAATAATTAGCCTTTTCCATAGCAGTCATTTTGACAGGTTATGGTGGGGAAAACCACAGGTGTAAATAATCAAATTATAGATATATAGATGATCTTTTCTTTGTTAACGCGACATAAATTTGTTTCCAATGATTTCAGCATGTATCAACCTGTAGACATGTTTGCAGATTGAATCCACCTACGCCACTCACACTTCAACAAACAAAAACAAAACATTAATAGAAATTCTTTAAGAAATGTTAAGGTTATTGTACTTTTCTTTGTCCCTCGTTTACGTCTGAGTGTTTGGAGGATTAGCAGTGAACGAACAGCTAAGGTTAACCGCTTTGCACGACAGAGGCTACGTGTGATTGATATCGCGTTTACATCTTTGAGTGCTGCACAAACATCAGTAAAATAAAGGTCTCTGCAGACACTGAAACATCTCGTGCACTGGTCACACACTGTGATGCTAACATCAGTTCATACCAGCAGATTTGAACGTTTAGCTCCGTCAGAGACACACTACTTAGCGCGTGCCACACTCTCTGAAGAATTCTTATGTTCACTATATTCAAAATACTCACAATTCACAGTCGTAAGAAACATTTTTGAAGACTTAATACAGCTACTTTCACACTGTTGTATACACACACAAGCAATGGAAGTCACATTGAGGATTTTTTAACATCCGGTTTTTACAACCACTTCCGGATTCTCTTAAAGGCGCAGCACAGAAAACCCCCGAAATGTTTTCAGAGAAGCCAGTGCAGAATGGAGAAGCACAATACAAATGATTGATTGATTGATTGATTTTTATTTTTATTTTTAAAGAAACTATTTTTATTTTTTATTTTTATTTTTTTAATTTTATTTTATTTTTTTTTATTATTATTATTTTTTTTTTTTTTTATTTCTAAAGGCTTCAGTGCACAATGAATAGTACACTAATGGCACTTTTCCATTATACAGTTCTAGCAATACTCGGCTCTACTCTATTCAGTTTGATATCAGACACATGGTTTTCCATTACTATAGAATGTCTCTTAATTACAGACTACTAACTTTTCCCAACAGTTTTGGCATCAAGATTAAAAGAAGGCATATCTAATACCATCAGTTTCTACAAACATCCGGTTTCCTTAAAGGAATATCTATCCATAATATTTATCCAATTGGTTTTGGATGTTATTGAATACAATCATGTAATACTCAGTCGAGCATGCATTTACTGTTAACACATTGAGACACTTGAATAAGTTTGTGGACAGGATCATTATGTTACACTCTCAAGTTAACTGCTGTGTTTCCCTCTCAGAAGACACATGTCCCAGATTCAAGGCAGAAAGAGGCATCAGACAGGGATGCAGCATCTCACCTCACACAAATACACAAACCAGTGACGTGATGGATTGGCGCAACCGGACTGTGAACATGACGGATGACGAAGTGAGCTAGGGATGGGAGCAGAAGGCGGGAAATATGAAGGATGGAAGAAAGTGGTTGGGATAAAAGCAAAGGAAACAATAACAAAGAGCACAGGAAGCAGAAGTAAAAAAGAGCAGACAAGCAATCAAAATGAGAAACAGAGCATTCAGGTAGTTGAAAAAACATCATTCATTAGACACACTAATCCAGTGTAAAAGATGTCAAACAATAGTTAGAAAAACTATGAGAACAACTAAACGTGTTGCTTACTGGGAAGCAACAAAAAAGCCCTCTGTACACGGGTATTTATGAGACAGGTCTCGCGGTGAGCTATATAGTGTATCCACAGAGTCTCTCTCATGTACAGTAGACTTGCAGCTGATGTTTTCCAACAGAAATACAGGATTGACTTTGTCTTCACTGATCTAGTGCAAACGTAGGGAGAGAGCGCCAATCACAAACACATTTGGAAGAAAGAGCAGCAACTGGAAACATTCTCTTACGTCATAAAATATTAGGAAATCTATTGATTGAAATGTGTAATGAGGATTGAAGTCTTTACCGCAACAGCGCAATTTTTCCGATGGCACAAACCGTCATGTAATTACGGTAATGCAATGTGCACTTGCACAAACGTGTCGTCTGCAATACGCTTGGTGTTAAAGGGTTAAATTAGCGAGACAGAGTGATAAAATACCTGATATATTCCTGACCCTACACTCTCTGAACAATCAGTGGCCGGCAGTCTGTTGACGCCACATTTTAGTATCGGCTCAGCTGGTTTGGAACCTCACGAGCTGAGGTACTATCCCTAAAAAGTGAATAGAGACGTGGAATAGCATCATCATTTCCACCGTTTAATGTGAGATTTATCATAATTATTTGAAATGTATACAATATATAGTTATTATTCTCAGGTAAATACATCAGCCCATACTGGATTTCATTCATGAGGTCAGAACATGGATGAAAATAAAACAGAAGTCATAGTGTTTGGTCACTCGGATTGAGCGGCTGTGGGTGCACTGGGTCCAAAGAATCCACACATTCTGGCCCCAAGAATCCGTGCTTTCTGTTAAAAGCCTTGGCTTGCACTTTGACGGTGCTTTCAAAATCAACAAACATCTCGGCCGTTGCCAAGTCAAGCTTGAACAAAGGCCAAACAAAATTGCCATGGTGAAGGTCCATCTCCCTCACAAGGTCTTAGCGACACTAATCCCTTCTTTTATAACATCTCGGCTGGATTATTGTAATTCTCTCTATGTTGGGTTATATGGAGGGCTGAAAATGCCAAAATTAAATAAATACATAAATACATAAATACACCATTAAATAGTAACTAAAATGTGTCATTAATTCATTTAAATTGGAATTAAATACAGAAATGTGTTATTAAATGTGTCATAATTAATTAAACGGCCAATTAATTTTATGTAAAAAAAACATATAATTACTCCACTATTTAATGAATTATCTCATAATTTATTTCATCTGTCAAACTCGCCCATCAAAGTCAGTGGGTGGATTTCTAACACCTGATTAGTTACCCTGCACATTAAATCAAGGCAAATTGATGCCAGATAATGGATTGATTGCTTATTGGACATTGCACATAGCTTCTTATTTCCTTTTGTATATGTAGTATTTTATAGTGTTCATGGTTCCAAGGCATTATCTGGGTAGAGTCCCTTATGGCTGAGGCTGCATGTTCCATCATGAGGGGGTTCCCAGATCTTTTCCCTTGGCGAAAAACGAGAGCCTTTGCTGTAAACCCTGAGTTTCTGTATTGACTACAATTAACCACAGTGATAAAATGACACTAACCCAATAATGAATGAGATCAAAGTGCTTTAGTGGCTGAGAAGACGAAGGAGACCAAGACAAAAATCCGACCAAGGACGATGCCAGGATCATATGTTGCCATTGTACGTGTCTAAAACCACAGCTACGCATGAGCTCATGTTTCTGAATCAAAAACGTGCATATCAGTGTGGTGGTGTTTATATTGCTTGTGGCACTTTTGGCTGAAGTGTGGGTGATTTCCAGGTTTATGAACCTACAAATAAATATGTCCAAATAAAATCTCAAACAAAGCATATAGAAGGTTAAAGTCTGAGGGCATTAAGTTATCATACACCTTTAGAACAGCTTATTTGTTGCATTTGAAACCACTGTGTATCACATCTTTGCATTGTTTTGTAAAAATGTATGAACACTAAGACAAAACATTTCGGTTAAAGTGACACTGAGACAGTTTGAGACAAATTTTTATTGCGCAAATAAGACATCAGTTGTCTTTTCATCAACCTGGTGAGCTGTTTTTAATCCTGTCCATGTCCCTGTAAACCTCATCCGTCTCCTTTGGGAGAGTGGGCACTTAGATCCTACAGTACATATTTGTTATTCATTTGTGATATTACATTGGCGGTTGCTATGAGAGCAAAACTAAGCATCTGTTGAGAATTTCTGACCAAGATTGGATCGCCTGATACAGCCCATGGTGGATGTGGTCATGTAACGTCAGCAGGGAGTCTGAAAGCAGGCTTCGTCAGTTCTACTATTTTTTCTGTTATTTGATGTCACAATTGTTGATTTCGTATTTAGTCGCATCAACAAACAAGCAATTCAACTGAGCCATCATGGAAAAAGATCAAAAAGATCTGACACATCAGCGAGGCAACTCAAATTTCATTTATGGGCAGGAAGGGAAAGAATAAAGGACACACTGGAATGTCCCTTAACCTCAGTGAAAGCTTGTGTCTCAGAACCAGTTGAATGGCTTGAAAAAAAGTGTCACTGTGGAATTCCCCTTTACCAGAAACGACACAGTCTTTTGTCTCTTCACAGTGAAACACTGGCGCAGGGAGAATGTATCTGACGGGTCCTTTTTCATGATGAGAGTGGCTGCAAATTTGATTAATAACCAAAAGCTACAGCAATTCTAGCTCCAATCCAGTGGTTCTCAAACTTTTTTATACAGAGTACCACCGGAGAAGCTCTTGAAGTAACTCCATTATCACCAACTTTGAAATAAAAAGAGCCATGTTCCGTCTAATTTGTCTCACGATGAAACATGTGACCCATCTCGCCGTTCACTGTTTGTCTGTGACGTAAAGGTCAACAGGAAACTGATATGACATCCTCATAGTTGAATTTGATTTTCCTGCTGTTCCTGTTCCATGCTGTTTGATGTGGTCAGTAAAGGATTCCAGCTCCTGTGTTCTAATCTTAACCCGGGTGTCATCCACATATCTAAACAAGTGGCTAGGTGCAGGTCTAGGCCAAAGCTCTGCTTCTACCTCTTCCATGTAGAAGTTGGCCACTATGGGAGATACAGGTGACCCCATAGCACACCTATGTTTCTGCTTTGTAATAATGGAAGTAGGTGGTGGTCAGGCAAAGGTCAAGCAGGGAGAAGATCTGGTCTGGAGTGAGCTTGGTCCTGTCAAAGAGAGTGGTGTCTTTCCATGAGCCAGATACTATGCTAGTTGAAACTAGTTTTTTCCATCAATGATGATTGATGGAAAAAAGAATAATCAGAGTGGATATAATAGACTTTTCCACTAAAAAGAAAGAAAAGAAAAATCAATCAAGCTGATGGCTTTGGCCTCAGTTCCTCTGAGGCTAAATTAACACTCAAATGTGAATTTGTTTTTCCTCATTTGGTTTCCTGACGATAGGCCGCCAAATCTCGGAGCGTATACTGAGACACTGAGCCCAAACTGCCCATCCTCTCAATGGCAACAAGTCTGAGTTGTGCTGAAAATATAACGGATTGTGTAAGTGACAGAGGAGCTGGCAGGCAGCAGGTTGTAAGGGAAAAGAGAGAGAGCAGGGAACGTGAAGTGGGAGAAGAAAAGAGTAGCTCACGTCAGGAGTGGCAGTGGAGAGTGTTGCTGAGTGGGTGGGGCGATGGAGGAGGAGGAGAAGGAAAAGAGTCGGAGTTTGTGGTCTCAGCCTTTTCTTTTTTTCGGAGCCGTCCCTCAGTGACGCAGGCTCGTCCACACACACATCCTGACAGCTGCTCCCTGCCTGGTTACAGCAGTGCTCCGCGGCCTGTCCAATAACATTCATGTGCATTTCTGCTTTTAAGCATGGCTTTTCCCCACCGGCTTCACCAATACAACTCCATTTGGGATAATTAGTACATGTTCCACTCAGCTACTTTTCATTTCCCATCTAATCCATGCAGCTGCGGGACCATAGTGTCGCTTACGCAGTCTTTTTTTCTTTCATTTTCAATTTTCTTTTAATGATACAGCGATAAAACAATCTGTGAAAGCAAATAAGCCTTTTTGTCTTACTCCACTCGCCTCAGACATTGTTCTTCCTGAGTGACGGCACGCAGACCAAAATACACCGGATGTTCCAGAGATAGTTTCTGGTCACAGAAACACACCAGCCCCTCTTTATATATCACTTAGCGTAGCACAGAAGTAATAATGACATGTTTCCTTTTCAAGGGCCCTCTTTAAAAAGAACACACACTTAATGAGGCCATTCGACTTAGTTTGACTTAGATAATGAAAGTGGATTAACACAAATGTACAATACACACTTGATTATGTTGACAAAATATTGTTATATTGATGGTTATATGAAAGTACTGTAAATACATACTTCAATGAAGGCTTTTTTATTGTGTCATGCAAGGAAAATACACTTTTATTTAGAAACACCAGAGTCGAGGACAACGAGGAACTCAGATTAGAATAATCATCGTAAAAAGGGATTAAAATGATGGAGCAATTGAAAACAGAGGTTTAATATCTGGTTAGGATAAGGGTCAGATAGATGATTAAAATAAACAAATAAATAAATAAGTCATTAAATAAGACAGGGCCTCAAGAATGACAATTCATTTATAGAGCACATTTAAAAAACAACAGTTGACCAAATGGCTGTACAGTAGTAAAATTAAATAAATAAACATATACGACAATAATAAACAACAAACAAAAGTGATTTAAAAGATAAAGCGGTGTTCTTTAACAGATGCTGGCGTATTTCCACCGGCTCTACTCGCCTCGCCTCGGCGCGGCAGTCTGACCACTCATCGCATAGTACCTACTCAGCACGCTTTTGGAACCTCGCCTGAGCAGGTACTAAAAATAGTACCTGGAAACGCTACTTAAACCGTGGTGCGGCGTGGCGAGGCGTGTCGAGCCGGCGGAAATGCGCCATAACTGTCTCAACAAAGGGTTTGAGCGCCTAACACCATCACAGTGGGTGTCATGATGACTCACACAGAGGCTTCTCCCCGTCTTACATTAGCTCAGTGCCCTGTTAAATACAATATCACAATCTTTCCAGTCAAAGTGAAGCTCCTCATATAGTTCCGTGTGTGTGGGATTACCCCTGGGGTTCTCGGGAGGAGGGAGGACAGTCACACGGCCTCAAACCCCCTAGCTTTGTTGCAACGCGTCATCATTTCAGAATTTATTCATAATTTCAACACAAGACAGTCGCAGGTGAGACCTTGTCGGTAATTCAGGGTCGTTTCTCAGTGGACTTTCCTCTGTAGTGGTTGTGACATAATGTCGAAATGTTTGATAACCTGGAATAAACCAAATGGAACATTTAGAGAATGGTCATTTAAGCTGCTGCGGTCTTTCATATCCCTTAAGCTGACAAAAGTTGGTCATTAAACTCTCGAGCTGTGCTAAAGGGGAAAAGGTCAAGAAACATAAACAAAGATAATTAAGATTCATCATCTGACAAACCAATAATGTACTCAGTGATCTAACTGTTGGTCCAGGTGACAAAAGAAAGATGAATAAACTCTTAATGAATCCATCTCAGAGAGACGTGATCTTACTGTCTGTGTCTTTAGAGTTTCATCCAAGTCACTGAAGGAACAAGTGATAGTTAAAAATTGTGCAGAAAGAGAAGATTAGAGCCACTTCACAAAAGGCTCACCTAGTGTTAAGATGACATTTAGACAGCCTTTTTTGATTAGAAACGTAAGTCGTTGACTTTTCTTTTGGCTTTTCTGCTCCACTGCTGCCTCATTTGATATGGTTGTGTCAATTGAACAAATCAAAATGAAGGATTATATTTCCTCTAGAGGGCGTATCTTTAGTACGTATATGACTATATTACTCATTGTGTCGCCGATGAGGGGTATGGATGACGAGCGGCATTCTCAATATTGACGTATGGCCTCCGTGACTTTGCGTCACTTGACGCTCTTCAAAACCGTCCGCCATTTAAATGCCCATCTAGACTCTTCTCTCGCGACTGATTGGACTATTAACTCTTTAACACAATGTCTGGTCATCATAAGCTCTCCTGCGAGGTGCTTAATGGGGGATGAAATGAAAGGAGGCTTTGTCAATTTCCGTCTTTTGCGTATAAATGTGCCTTAACACGTTTTTGAACTTGCTGACGAGGCAGCAGTGGTGCAGCAACTCCTGATGCAACAGCTCGGATTTACAAAGCAACACGGTGTTGATGCTGACTTTAATAAGAAGAATGGAGATTATATACAATAAAACTCTGCGTCAAATGTACAAGAACTGAATAAATTACCAGTATACAGTATGTATAAATGACTACAATAAATGAACTGTGTTTAACCTGCGTTAGACATTTGATTGAATGTACATGTGCAGCACGACTATCCACGAAAGCACAGTTTTTATATTTTAATATAGTACTATTGCAGAGCGCTCTACCTCAATTATAATAATTACAAAATAAAAGAACTCATCAGTGACTTCAGACGGGCTCCACAGAACCACCGTCAATGATCGAAGTTTCTGGGTGTGCCCTTCACAGACGACCTTCCGTGGACTCTAAACACCACCCGCATCACAAAGGAAGCCCAACAGTGTCTGTACTTTCTGCGTCACAGAGAGCATCCTCAGCAGCGCCACCACAGCACTGTTTGGCAAACTGCACACTAGACAGCACTCTTTATCTTCCCTTCAACTGCCTCACTTACTTTGCTAACAGCTAGTGCTCTGTCACAAGTCGTTTGGTCTGCTAGTGTCATGTCTGACTGATGTTCTGTCTGTCTGCTCCAAGCAGATATTGCACCTTCCGACTGTTTTCGTCTCTACTGTCTTACACTGAATGTTCAGTAGCGCCAGTGTGATCCTGTTGAAATGCTGTTTCCTTTGTTTCCAGTTCATCTGCGACGGTTGGTACCACGGACAGCTCCGTCCCTCCCTCATATACGAGGGCCGCGTGGATTTGAAGTGTGGTATCGTGTGGTTGTGTGCAGTCCTGACACGTAGTTAACAATGACTTTGTATGGAATTAGATTTGTGTCGAACAACACTTCTTCAGAAGCAAATCAAATATTGATTTAATCATTCAAAATGATTGTATCCTATTGTTTGAAAATACACTTTTTGTGCTCCCTGGTTTGTTCTTTGCCTTAAGGAGCTGCCTGCTGATTGGCTACTGAGTTTAATGGAGCTTAATGGACTGGAAGTCCTCACAGGCTTGGAGTCGCTGTCTGTCTGGAATTCGTTCCCAAATCGACATCCAACTAGTATATAAGTATATATATAAGTATATAAGTGTGTTATTTTTAAATATTAGAATTCTGATTTACAGAAATGACACAATCTTATCAAATGAGGCAGCAGTATACCAACAGCTCCAAAAAAATGCTGGTTTTCTCTATGAATGTTGGTGCACAAACTTCAGTATCTAATGGCAAAATAAAGCATAGATCAGATGAGGAGGATATTGTGCACTTAAGCTGGCAACATTTATTAGGTAAACCCTTTGTTAAGTGGCTCAGTTTTGTTTTCCTGGTACAAAGTTTCGACTGAGCCTCACCTACTCCTTTCAGGTTATAGCCTCTCCCCTGTTTGTCCTTGTGAGAAGTAAATGTCATCTTTGAGTTGCATTCAGGGCAGTGACTTTTCCAGTTTGTGTCAGCTGCCAGTTGCTTAACAACTCCGGTTCCGAGGGAAAAAGCCACACACGAATAACAAAATAATTAAATTTACAAATGCTCAAGATCCTAATAAACTCGGCAGCTCTGAAAATGCTGAAGTCAAGCTCAACTGTGGACGTACACCTCTGATAATTTGTAGGTGGATGATTTTGTGGACTTTTATTATTCCCCGCCCACAGCTTCACTTCCTTTGCGGCACTGGACCAAAAATCCAGCTCTTATGTCCCCACAAAACCAACTTCGGGTAAAGATCAGTATCAGTGAGGCTGTTCCAGAAAATGCAGCTTGATCCCATCACACTCGGGTCTCTTCTCTGAGTCTGGAGCTTTGGAGGCAACTTGCCCGTGTCTGTGTAGCTTAATCCAGCTGTCTAAAGATCCTTGGGGGGAAAAAACATGGGGATTCTGACCCATGTTTTTCTGACTGTTCATGTTTTGCTATTCCCATGAGGCGTTGCATTCTGTTGTTTACATATCTCATTTTCGTTTGCGTGCGTGTAAATCCACTTTGAACATGGTGATTTAATTACTATCCTCTGTTCAGTTGAACAAAAACAAACACCATCTGAATCTTATGTAATCCTTATTTAAAAGCCACAGGTAGGAGCCGGTGCGGGCACAAATAATAAGAGCAAAACGCTCTGACTTGTCTTTCCACTTGCGTCGACGATGTCACGCACTGATGTGCATGCGGTCGCTATGGTTACACCAATCATGTTTTAGTGGAGCCCCCAGATTGGATTTCCACTGAGGCAACATGAATATGAAGGTGAGCTCATATCATCCAAAAAGTTGGGTGACAATGATTAAAAAAAATGATTCGTCTTTATGTTGAAATCATTATGTGCATGTGGATCGTACAATGTTGTGCAAGACTTTTTTTTAGAGTAAGAGTAATTAAATGTTTCCCAAAGTGTGGGGCAAAATGTCCCCTTGTGACTTCCTGCTTGTCTAAAATCAACACAGGTCTAAATATAGGCCTGCACGACAAAAGACCGCTACTTTACACAGTCGCTCTAATGATTATGGTGTTGTTAGGAGTAATGTTATAAAACAGGCAGGCAGTGTGTCCTCCTCCCATCTGTTCTCTCTCCTCTGTCTCTATTTCTCCGTGTTCCATGACGCAAAGCCTGAGTGGGAGTGGACAAACCTTCTGCTCCCTGAGAGGACTGAGTGGGCTGCCGCCATCCGCTGTGCACGCACCAGAGATGGAGGCAGAGATGGAGGTATATGGTGGAAGAGAGGGAGGGGAGGCAATTAAACAGCAGTGAGTTTAAAGCTTAGAGAAGACGATGAAAAAAAGCCAATAATGTGGATGAATGGGAACAGGAAAGAGGAGAGTGAGCTGCAGCACAGATGATGGGATCATTGGAGGGAAGGGAGACGTGAATGAGTGAGAAAATGCAAAAAAAAAAAAGGAGGAAATGAGGGGGAGGGGAGGGGAGAAGGATAAGAGGGGGATGAGAGCCTCATAATGGTTGAGCTAAGGACAGAGGAGCGGAAGCAGGCGGACGAGAGACAAAAATGAAGGACTGGTGAACAAAGAAAAACACCAGGGATGATAATATGAGGCCTTTAATGACATCTTAATGGAAATGAGAGAATGAAGCCTTGTTCAAAACACTCAAACTGGTTACAGTGTCTAGTGAATGACTCCATTCACGTGTACAGCATAACCTAATACACCTGATTATTCAGGTTTTCATGGGCATTGCCTGGAAACTAAAGTCTGTAAATCCACTCGCTCTCCGGCACCAAACTCAACAGAGAAAATTTGCTAAGTTTGGGGTCACTTGGGTAAATCCAAATGAAACGTTTCAAACACAGAAGTCCCAAAATAACCGTTTTGGTTTGACTTCTGGAGCAGCAGTGGATCAGGAGCTCTGTATGTTCTCTATGGACTTGAATGTGGTAGTGTGAGGGGCATACAAAGTCACACAAAGTCCCGAGTTAAAGCGCCAAACATGTAAGATAATGTTAAGCAGGTGTATATTTTATAGAGTGAGCACTTTGTTAAGTGGCTAAAATCCTCTTTCATACTTAAATTTAAGTTAAAGACAATAAACACCATTACCATTGCCACTGGTTGTTCTGCCCTGCAGTGTTTGGTTGCAAATGCGTCAGAGACAAAACAAACCCGAGGAAGAAGAAAACAACAACACAACAGAGCTAAAAAGTACTGTTTGCACACCCATGTCCTGGACCTTGCATTCCCGTCAATGCAATTAGTAGCCGAAGTCAATCAAAACAGACTGCACTGCAGAGTCTGGTTTGACCTTGGAAGGAATTCTGATTAAACACATACTTCCCACTTGAAACCTTTAAGGCAACAGCCTACATTTTTATGTTTAATCTTAAATTCCAATGTGAAATATACATTTACATTTGACCAACTTCTATCGTTTACTTTCTGACATTATTATTCGTCATTTTTGTTGACACTGGTGCTTTTGTCCATGGAAAATCAATTCCTCTTATGCATCTTAAGTTGAATTTTTTTTGTGGCACTTTTCTGACCTTTTTTTGAAATTCTTACCATGTCATTATAAACTTATATCACAAACTAATAGTTTTTTTTTTTCCCTCCAATTTCCCCTTCCACGCCTCGGCTATAGAAGTGCTACATTCAAGCAAGCTTGCGAACCATGGCACACTTTATTTCCAATGACCTGTAATGTGCAGGGTGGTCATTCACTCTAGACTATGCCCTCGCGCAGGCTATTGAAAACAACAGGTTTCAGAGCACAGAAGTGCTGCTGACACATTCGCTCTGAAAGGGGCAAAAGGGTACGGAGGAAGTAATTTTTTTTTTCTTTTTATGCCAAAGATGAAGTGAAACAGCAAGATATGCCTTTGTGGATTCATACCTAAGAGCGACATGTCGTCATTTCTCCAACTGTTCATGCGAAAAAGGGCTGATATCTGCAGCTTTAAAGCCGCAGTAGGCAGGATTGCTGGGAGAAGTTTCATCTACATTTTTGGGCTCACGACTTTTATTTCAAACGTGACCGATGACTCAAGGCAATCACTTCTGAATCGCACGACACTGACACACATTTTGTTGCGCTTTTATTGTGCGCGACGACTGACTACATACTGTACATCAATGGACGACAAAGTCAAATGACAAATCACAGTCACATGGTACGCTATAATAACAAAGCACACTAACACACACATAGTGTATATTAAAGCAACAATCTGGATTGTACTTTGGCCATTGTATTATAAAAGCAGAGAAGACACAATTTCTTGCACCCTTTATCTCACTGCATTTCTTAAAATATGTCTTATACATTAACAAGAAATGTCTTTTTTGGACCTTTTTTCGACCAAACTCCACCTATGGCCATTTACTCTATTGGAACTCCCTCCCTCCCTCCCTCAGCTCTCAGCCCACTTCTTGGTATTTTTCAAAATCCGGCATTGGGCAGATTTATCTTCAGAATGGGGTGTTTAGTTACCCTGTAAGTGTGTTATTTCCTTACTTAGTAATTTATTACTATTATTACTATTACTACTTACTAATTAATTACTAATAAAAAGGAAATTGCTTGGAATAAGTAATAAATTATCAGCCACCGTGGATGAGTGTGACTAAGTGCATTACCACTAATAAAAGTGATTTCCTCCTTGCTGTAGTACTTATATTGTATTATGTTTATGCTAAATGTCTTTTCTTAGTTGTCCAAAATGTTTAATGACAATAATGATTATAGACGTATGTATGTATATATACGTATGTGCGAGTGTGTGTATACATATACTATATACATGTATACCTGATTTCAACACTATATAGCCATGAATGAGTAACTCTCTCATCCCTCCATCTCCTCCTGCTGCTTATCTTTAGTAACTCAACCCCCCTCATGGTCCGACCAGTGGCTATTTTACAGTCTGGCTAAATCGAGCTCTGAGGTAACAAGTGACACCTTCTGTTTCCAGGCTTCCGGTCGCTAGGCAACCTCAGCAATTATGGCGCCTGCCGAGAGAGGAAAGAGAGGAAGTGGCACCCAGAAGTCCCCCCCCCGCCTCTGATCATCTTGGCCACGGCCAGTGCGACTTCATCCTTCATCTTACCATAGCAAGGCAGTGACGAGAACTGCTGGAACATGCTGAGTTTCCCACTGCTCTCATTAAAGCAGCTCTATTTTCTGTATTGTCAAGACGCAGTAGTCGGGTAAGGACATCTCAACGACTGCACCAAAACACTCTGCTGCCCCCTGTTGTTCATTACCAAATAAAACGCACTCTCTACACTACATTCACCTGCCAGTTTCCAGCTTAGGATTTTAGATGAAAGCACATGATTGGTTTATTAAATATTCAGAGAAGATAAGAATGTGATGCAGTAGAATGAAGTAATAATACTTAAATATGATTACCCGTAGAACACATTTCAGCTGCTTTTTTCCATTACTGTGTTAAAATGTATATATGTACAGAGGCTATGAGAACGTGCAATATAGAGCATCTTATATGATTTTTTTACAGAACATAAACAAACCTGAGCAAAAGCTACTCATTTTTTTGTATTCGTAAAATATGGAAATACGTCAAAGTTCAAAAGAAAAATGTTTTTTTGTTGACTCAACAACACATAATATGCCTGAATATGTGACCTATTAACACATGCCTCCCATAGGAACTTGTGTATTATTCCCACAGCAATTTACCATGGGTGTGCCTGTGGCACAGATCCGTGCTGCGTGAGCACTAAGGGTTAATTACGAGAGTGTAGGCTGGATATTGTATTATATTATGAATACTATGGGTATGAATGGTATATATATATACACTGTATATACGTATATATAAGCATTCATTTTCCCTTCTCTGTTTTCAGTCATACTTCATCCCGTTGCCTAGTGAAGCGCCATCGCACGTCACTAGCACAGTGGTCCTGTTACCTTTTGGCTTAAAATGAATCACTTCCTGTGCGCAGTGCGGGAATGTCCCCAGGCAAAACAAGAGCTAACCACCGCTATATTGCAAAAACAGAGAGTCATGTGGAGCTGATACACTTTATCCAAAGTGTGTGAACTCATTGGACAATGGTCAGAATGAAGCAGAGATTATTTTATTTTTTATAATACTGAAAAGTTACACACTGTAGCTTTAAAGGCTTTGAAGATGTTTGTTCTGTTTTATGTGAAATAAACTTCATCCATCCATCCATTATCTACCACTTTATCCTCCACCGGAGGGTCACACAGGGCGGTAGACCCTGGACAGGTCATAAATAAACTAATACGTCTCAAAATTCTTTTATACTATTCCCTTTCATACTCAAGTTTAGTAGATATTTGGATACTTTTCCAGTATTATTTCCAGTCATTTTCTGGTGAGGCTCTTGTTTTCCACTTCTCCATACACCACAAGTGAAAGAGCGCACAAAGTTAGTTGAGCAAGTTTCCTCCCGCTGGCATGTTGGTGCATCAGTAAAAGCCTTACAGTACACAGATATGAGATACTCTATCACATAATGACTAATTCAGCTTTTCATACTTTAGGTAAACTTTGCTGTTAATGCTTGTAGACAGAATCAACAGTGGGCCAAACCTTTGCCTGAGGATCTTAACGTTAAAGTTCCATTGGCAAAGAAACTTTAATCCCTAAGGAGAATTTAAGTGATCCAACTCGTAATTATGGATAAAAGCCTGGCAGCTATGTATTATAAGATGGGTCCATGTGTACAAAATTGATGCATGATCTGCCACAGATGAAAAAAAAAGAGTTCCCTTGAAATAATTTGATAAATATTACAAAATATCTAAAAACTATTGCAAAAAAATTTATGTAATTATTGGATATTGACAATATCCGGCACATCGGGGCCATAACTTCCTTGCGGTTGACAAGTCTCTTCAAATGTTTAGTTCATTATCTGTTGACAATGTTTATTGTCAAGTCAACAATGAGTTGACAATTTGTTGCTCATCTGTTGACCGACTACCCTATAGTTGATAATCTCCAGACGATTAGTATTGCAACTGAATATGTGTTGATTACTGTTAGAAAGTCAACAATGCACTCAAAATAAAGTCTAAATAAAGTGATCGCTGGTAAACCAACACCTGATAAACACCTGATAAACCAAAAACAGCCTGATCTAACAAGGGAAAAAACACAGTTACTTCGCTGCAATGAAAATAGAGCTGTTGGTGTTACATTTGTTCATTCTGAACCTTGTTGTTATTTGGTGACATAACTCTCAATTATTTGAGGCAACATTCCCACACAGACGAGAAGGGTGTACGAGCAAGTGAGAGCAAGCAATTCACCAAGCAGCCAACACCAGGTCAAGAACAAATATCACTGTGTTTATTTTAACATTTTAATTCACGGTCTTTTAACCCAATAACATTTTTACAGTTTTTAATGGAGATTACATTATGGGTAGGTTTACTTCTTTCTTACCTTTTGTCCTACATTAACCAAAATAATACTCGATACACTTATAATCTTCGGTCTCGGGATTTGTTCTTGCTGTCTGTCCCAAAAGTCAAAATTGAACTGGGAAAGAAGGCGTTTAGTTTGCTGCTCCCTCTGCCATTGAACACTTTTAAGGGGAAATTGGATGACCTGGAGGCAGAAACTTGCAGTTTTGGATGCAAAGTGATTTTAATGTTGTTGTCCACCCTGTGTTTGTGTGTATGTATGACTATGCTGCTGCCTGTCTTGGCCACAACACTCTTGATTTTTAATCTCAATAAGTCTTTTAAATAAAAACGAAAAATAAAATAAGGTAACTATGGTTCAGAAGTGTGAGCTCATGTGGTTCACAAACATTGTAAAAAAGTGCAACACACGATGTGATGTAAGCCATTAATTAAGTCAACAGTGAAGATGAGCCCTGTTTTTTCACCCCAGTCTGTAGACAGAAGGTGAGTGGGTGCACTGTGCACTGTAATTTAAATAGGGGGACCTCACACCCACAGGTGTATAATGTTGACAGTAACATGTTTACAGGTTACTGTCTGCGGTAAACAAAACAGTCAGAATACAAGACAACAGTGTCCAAAAACATGCAGCGCAAAGAGGCATCATTCAGGGATGAAGATGAGATTGAACCCCCCCCAAAATAAAACAGGAAGTAGTAATGAAGTGAAGAATGCATACATTTATATACATTTTTAAGAATGAAAGAATACTGGAGTCAATTGTAATCTGCAAAAAACTGAAATATGCACTCAATCATTCACAGAGAGGAATAATAAAGATCTCCATTAAGGAGTCATATGTTATGGAAGAGGATTAGTACTACATGTTATTATAATAATAATAACAAAAACCGTAGTAATAATAATAACAACAATAATAATATTATTAGTATTAATAATAACAACACTAATAATAATAATAATAATAAAGTCAGAGATCTGAGATTAAAGTCAAAATGTTGTGATTGATTCTCAGAAAAAATTTTGGCATTCTGTTAGTTTTCTCGGAATGTTGACTTTAATCACAGAATTCTGACTTTAGAAGTGAGAATTCTAAGATTAAAGGAACAAAATACTAAAAATGTGACCTTAATCCTGTCCAGTATAACATTGTATTGGACTCTAATTTAAATAATGAGTGTTTCCCATGTGTGGTTTAAAGTTTCAAAAGTTCAAAATAGAAAAAATGTAAATGTCCAGCTAGTCAGACATTTGTCTCACAGTCTGAAATGTGCTGGGTTTAATATTTCACAGCAAAAAAAACATCAACGAGCTAAAACAAGAAGCAACGCAAGTATATTAAAATGTCAAACAGTAATATAGCACTGATGAAAATGTGCTTTAAAAGGCCAACGTGTTGCCGCTAACATCATATGGAAAAGGGTGCGCACTTATGTTGAAATTCTAGTCTTTTTCAGCGGAAAGTAAACATATCTATGAAAAAGTTCAATCTAAAAAGGGGCAATGTTTCCATGTTGGGTTTGCTGTATGACAAAAGGGAGTGACTGTTTCTCCCTCAGTGATGTCATGTGTTGAAGGTCACCATGGTTTTGACCACAAGACTGACTTGTGGTCAAAGCAGTTATCTTTAGCAACTGCTGTTTAACCTGTAACCAAGATCATTTCTGTTTTTCTTTCCTTTAGAATCATCAAAAATCTCAGTCAGTCACTCATTGTCCGAAGCCGTGACTTCATACCTTGATATGGCACATTTAGTCACCCTTTTGTGTAACAGTGTCACATGATATTTTACCCTGAAAAACACAGTTCATCACTTTATTTTAATCTACGACAGCATATTCTGTATTTTAAAAGCTTCAGGAGTCTTCATCCCTAATCCCTCCCACAGTGGCCAACCAAGGAACCAATATGTGAAAATGTTTTATGAATTAATAGATTTTATCTCGTGGATATGAACGTACATAACCATGTAAAAATTAATTTTTATGTTATAGTGGGGCCACACGGTTGGCGCTTTTGCCTTTGCAGCAAGAAGACCTGGGTTCCTCCCACAATCCAAAAAACATGCAACATGGGGATTAAATAACAGGACCCCCTAAATTGACCATAGGTATGAATCTGAGAGTGAATGCTTGTTTGTCTCTATATGTGGCCCTGCCTTTCGCCCTATGTCAGCTGAGATTGGCAACCCCCACGACCCTCCGGTGGACGATAAAGCGGTAGATGATGGATGAATTCAATGTATATAAATGTATAACATACAATTAGTTAAATTAGTACAATTATATGCAATTAGCAGCTCATCTTAACCAAGTTTACATGTTTGCTGCAATTGGATATATGATTTGACAATTAATAAAGTGACCAGCAAGTGTATTGCTGGGAAAAACAGTGCTGGATTGGGAGACTTTAATATGACCTTCAGTAACTTATCAGAAGACGTTATAGCACAGTAAACTATCTGTATCACTGAAAGTGTATAGTAATGCTGTAAGGTAAACGATATGAAATGCTGGTTTACAGATATGTATCAATATGATGATATACGGTAAGCAGCGATTTGCTATTTTATATCAGTTTTCCTCCATTTATGATCATCACAGTCATTCTTCCTGTCAGGCTGTGTTGCCACAGGCCAAGTCCACTGTTGTGTAAACCAGCCTCTGTGAAGCAAGGCAAAAGAGAGAAGCGGGGAGTGTTGCGTAAGCCAGTCCGTGTTTTTTTCTTTGTGTGTGTGTGTGTGTGTGTTTAAAAAACCACACAGTGAAGAGAAAATAGCAGCCTGCGAGACTAAAAGTAGCCTCTCCATCACAGATGGCCCCCACGCTTTTCCGCCAGTGGGTCAGTGGGTGAGGGAAGAGTGGAGGGGATTGGAGGCAAGAGGAGAGGAGGCTGTGGCTGTCCGCCGCCATCCCGGGGAGAGAGTGTGGGCGACGCAGGCAGCAGGAAAGAGAAAGACAAGGACTTCCAAGGCCAAGTGGGCCGAGGTTTTGCAGTATGTGCTGCTAAAAACAGACACGATGACGCTCACAGGTCGGCCGGCCTCGTTTGTCATCAACTATTTCAGCAATGTTAAACAACTGATGAAGGAGCAGGAAAAATGTTGACATCATGGCCGCATGCTCACATCAGGTTTTAGCCCCCACATTCTTCCTTCTACAGTTATCAAAACAGACAAAGCTGTTTCCTGGACATAGGGTTAAACCATATATGGACAGTCAGAAGGCAAACCTGGGCCAAAGTGGCTGATGGATGATGTCAGAGCATCACCTTTAGTGTCTTGTCTGGTTCTGCTCCTGGTTAGAGTAGTCTATTTTCTTTTTTCTTGAAGGGTTTCACAGTGTCCAACATTCATTTAAAGTAAAAAACTAAAACAAAAAATAAAACCTGAATTCAATAAAGCACAGAGATTCAGAGGATAGTAGAGAATGCATTTAAAGCAATGGTGATGTGGGAAAAATGGCATTTGTTATTAAATAAAATGACATGATGTTAATTTGAATTTGCTGGTGTAAGTAAGTGTTTAATTTGTTCATATGATATAATGAGTTTAAACAAATGTTCACATATTAGGCAACCTAACATTCTGTGTTGAAACAACATTTTAATTAAGTTGAGTTTACTAGCATTTTTATTGTGTTTTCAAACAAATCCCCAAAAGTTACCCACTGCTGCTTTAAGTTCTTTCTGAAGTCTAACTTTTCCTTATCTTTTTTTAATTCTGTGTTACACTACATTTGTTTTATGCACTGAATTTGTGTTTTTTAACACCCTTATTTATTTATTTATTTTATGACCTGTCTGTTTTATCTGTTGGTGCTGTGAAGCGCTGTGTAATGTGAAAGTTTTAAAAGTGCTCCATAAATAAAGTTTATTATTGTGCCACTTGGTAATGTACAGTATGTAATCTTAGAAGAAGAAGAAAAAAAATCAAATCACGTCCAAGTGTCACAAAATAATGTTCAAACACCACATCCCACACACACATCTGCTCCGTGCAATATCACCGAGTTGCCAGCAGAGAGCAAACAAGATGACAGCTGACTCAGGAGCTGTGTTTGCTGTACAGCACATGCTGCAGTCATGATGTATAGTATTTCCTATGGAAGTATAAACTTCTTGTATTTATATAATTAGTCACACCAGAACATGTCCAACTATATCAACACATCACTGCAATTCACACTGTCAATAAAATCACATGAATGAGATCCTGTCTTCAAACACTAGAGACTGTGTGCGTTTGTGCATGTGTGTGTGCGTGTGTGTGTTCTTGTATGGGTACCATTGTGAGGACCAAGAAAACTTATGAACCATATGGGGACATTAAGGCTTAAATGGCTTATTGGGGAATAGGGTTAAACATTTAGTTGTGATGATTTAGGTTATAGTACAGAAATGCATTATGTCTACGATGTCCTCAGTAGAATGCTGCATGAGAATGTGTGTGTGTGTGTGTTCCAGGTATTACTCATATTGTGCGGATCTAAATCTGTTTACACGGTCACATTATGGGGACTTGTTTTCCATATGGGGACAAAAAGCCCGTCCCCATAATATAATGATTACAGTTGAACGTGAAGACATGTTAGGATGAGGTTAGGGTTAGGCCAAAGTAGTTATGGTTAAGGTTAGAGCAAGTCTCCAGGTCAATGTAACGTCCTCTGAAGTCATGGAAACCATGTGTGTGTGTGTGTGAACTTGTATGTATATATTTATAAGGACTGGGCACAGGATGAGGCTCTCTGTCAGATCCCCAAGGTGTGACAAGGTCTTCTTGCTTGGGGACTTCAACGCTTGTGTGTTGCAGAACCGTGAGCTGGGACTGGTCAGGCCAACTCAAATGGCATGAGGTTCTGTGCTGAGCACAACCTGCCCACAACCAACACCATCTTCCAGAAAAAAGAGTTAGGCATTTAGTTGTGGTTATAGATAAAGGTGAAGTCCTCACTAAGAATGCTGTACAAAAAAAAAAAAACCCAAACCCATATAGATTGCATGTGTTTGCAATTAGAAAATTGTCAAAGTCTGTCCTTTTAGTCTACATTTTCTACAATAAGCATAATACTAACTGAAAAAGAGTTTCCCTACAGGGACATTTCAGTTTTTTTTTAATCCATCTAAATTAATCTCGAAGTTTACTGAGTTAATCTCACTTAATCCTTTCAAACCATGAATGCAAAAACTGGAAAGAGGATTCCCTGAGACATGTTTGCTGTTTTTAGTTGAGCTAGTTATAAATGTTGATTTTTTTTTTTTTTTTAGTCTTCTGTTGTCTTTTATGTCTGGAATTAGATGTTTTATTGTGTTGCTATCTGTCTGTCTTGAGTGTTTTTTTTATTATTTAACAATAAAAATGTCAGCGATTTCAACTCCTTAAAGGTGTGTATGTAAGATTTTCTTTAATAATAAATAATATTATGATATGACATAAAATAATGTATCAATGTATATGTATATATATATATATACATATATATATATATATACATTGACCATGACAATAATAGTTATGTGTGTTCCCAGTTGAGAATACTAAAATTAAAAGGGCATGTTCAAGGACAGAATGCATGTTTACCAAAATGTTTAAAAAGTTTAAAACAATGGATTTTATATGGATTTATATGTTCAGTTAAACCCTTGGAACTCATGTTCCTTTCTCAGTCATAATACATTTACCTCTAAAAGAATGCAAATGCTGCCCTCTTGTGGCCAAAAATAATCAAGTCAGAGAAAAGAAAACAAAAACAAAAATGAAGTGAGTCTCCTTGGTAATTTGACAAGGGCTGTTCATGATCATATAATGCATGTTTTCTCTTCTCCTTAGTGAGACACTTAACAGGGTGCATTCAAAAAGACACACCCTCACAGCTCACACAGGTATTGGATATTGTTGCTGACTTGCTGGCTATATTCAGAAGCAAATAGGATTTGCAGTGTCACAGCTTCCTTAGAGAGTTTAGTAGGTCACTGACCACAGAGGGTTTGGATAAGAAAGCCCTCTCTCACACCAACATTTGCGCCTTTAAAATCACCTCCTATTTGCCGCTACTGTGCAAATAAGGAATATCATGTGTGTATGCTTTTCCATTTGAGTGTAAAGCTAATTTTGCTGTTCTGTTAAGGACAACGTGGCCAGTGGCAGTGCTGCAGTTTGCTCTCATTTACTCAGTGTTGTGTGAGGACAAGCTTTTAAACATCAACATTGTGTATACATGTGTGTATACATGTGTGTATACATGTGTGTACATTTCAGTATATAGCCACTGTGGCCTAGATAAAAGTGTTTATTTGGCATCTATGCAGTAACCTGCTCTCATTTTTCTCAGCGTTGATTATATTAATATTATCAATACAACGACCACTACAGCCCATGACCGAAAGGGAATTGGGCTTGTAACCAGAGAGTCATCAGTTCAAATCCATGAGCAAGGTACCCAGCCCTCCATTGCTCCCCAGGTGTGCTGCCCACTGCTCCTGCACCCAGTTTGTGTGTGTCCATTAAATTCAGTAGTCAAATTCACTATCACTGATCGATGTGTAATTCTAATTCTTCTACTAATTGTAATCATTTAATTTAGTCTATTAGTAGATCTAAGTCTACTTTGTCAGACATAGCACCTAACAAGATACTCGGGGACAGAAACAAGACAACATTATGGCTCAGTAGGCAAAATAAAAGTTAAAAACAATAGAACATTACACAAGTGCAAGCGAGAGGAAATAATAAAAAAATAAAGACAAAAAATAAAATGAAAGTAATAAAAACAGAGAAACCAGAGATGCATATGGACATTTTGTATTCCTCAGTGAACTTTAAGATGATGGAGGTTGTTATTGTTTGATCCAGGAAGAGGGAGACCAGAAGAGGGAGACCAGCTTAAAGAAATGAACTGTTTGGTGTTTGGTTACCCATTATTTTAAAATATTTTGGGTACAATTTAAAATAAATGCTGCTGCAGTGCAGTAATATGTGTATATGTGTATGTATGTGTGCAGCATGCACTTATGCATTGGCAGCTTAGAGAAGATTGTGTCTGCAGTGACATCATTGAAACTGGATGCCCCACTTACATCAATTACACCTTTGCCCACACCCACTTACGCACACCCTCCTGCCCTCTGCAATTACAGCGCTAGGAAGGAAAATGATGGAAAGACATATTTTACTTTACACAGCGGGCACGAGTGTTTACAATAAAAAGGATTTGAATGATTTCCAGTTTGCTCTGCTATGTGATTGTAATGTATCTGCTTATGGTAAAAAGAAATGATAAGAGCCAGATTTAAGCTCCAATGTGTAAAATCTATCTATCTATCTATCTATCTATCTATCTATCTATCTATCTATCTATCTATCTATCTATCTATCTATCTATCTATCTATTTTCCATTATACAGTTCTAGAACGGCTCAACTCAGCTTGACTCTACTTGTTTTTTTTCTCCATTCTGGATAGTACCTGTACCAGTGGCCACCGATTGGATAGAGGGTGTCATAAGAGTCATAAGCGTGATGTCCTACTTAGTGTTTGATGGGGGTGACTTATGCATTCACACGGCAGATGCCAATGTGCTTGGTGTGTCTGATAAAGCACAGGGCTTCTCAGGTGTTGATGCGTGTCAGACAATGGTGGCGTCTGACGCTATTTGTTTTCAGGCTGAATTGTGTCTGTGTAAGCTTAGAGTGTTTACTGACACTATAAGGGTTAATTGCTCAGGCTCAGTTGTCATAAGTTCATATGAGGGAGTTAAGCTGGTAACGGCTTCTCTCCTCATTAAAGTGTTTTAATGTTGACTCTATTCAAACATATCTCACCATGCTAATTATACCAGCTCAATATTCCCATGGTTAGAGCCCTTGGTAAACTACAGTGGAGAAGTTAACTGCAAATAGAAACTACTTAATTTGACTGTGTATTGCATGCAATGTTAGCTCTCACCTGCAGTTTACTTAGGGAAATGTACAAGTACTTTTGACTCCATAACATTTATTCTGTGAAATTGAGATGGCGAAGTTGTGTGTTGCAGCTAATTTCCCCCAACCTCACCATTACCCTTCAAAATATGTTGGAGAAACTATGAAGCCTTGAGTTAGCACCAAAACTCCACACATGTTTAGTTTGTCCATTGTGGGCGATTGTAAAAACATGGCAACATCAGGTGATTGTAAATATTTTCTGCCAAAAGCAAAATGATTTTAATTATGTTTTACACATTGGACCTTTAAAGATGCAGTTTCATATTTACAATTAAGATTTTGTTTGACAAATAATACATAATGTTCTGACATAATGCAATGATCTCATCAGTAAATGACAAACCTGAAACTGGCTGCATCTTAAACAAATACACCCATAAACTTCACATCATGTCATTAATCTATTAATAATATTGCAGGACTGGTGCTATATTTTTTCTTTTCAAATACTGCACTGATACTACACAAAGGATGGTGCAACATTTTGGTAAAGAGTCTCCTTAACTGGGTTATAAAACCATAAAATGTCAACTTTTGAGGCAGCGTTGGATGATGAATAATAATCATTTAATGAAAACTTTATGAAACACAGTTGTTATTAATTACATATAAGATTGTTTTTGTTATTATTATTATTACTTTATTTAAATTTAGATTTTTCTAAATGCTATATAGATAGCGTTATAATTATTACAACAACAGCAATAATAATAATAATAACAATAATGATAATAATAATTTGACATTTGTGATATTCAATTTTTTAACCAATTCATTATGATTTTTTGATTTCACCTTTTAACTTATTTTGTCTTTTTAAAGTTTGCTCTTTTAAAATAAATTGTTATGGGCTGCATTTTTTGACTTTGTATTGATTTATTCCATCTTTGTCACTTTGCTGTTTTAATTGTCTTTGGACAGAACTTTTATTCTAACTTTGTGTATGAAAAGTGCTTTATAAATAAAACTACCTTGTCCTGTAATGTGTTTATTGAATGTTTATATCACTTGTAAGTGCTAAACCAAGGAGTTTAGCAGTTGATTGATTGATTCCATCCTGACAAATTACATTCGATTTTTTGAAATTTGTTGACAAACTTTTACAGTGGTAGTCCCGACCCAGCCTCTGAGAATCAGTGTTTCAGTGTGTATAAATAATGTTTTAAAACAGGAAGTAAACAGAGAAGATGTGGCTTTATCTCCCAGCCATACTCCCGGAGTGGGGGGGTGTGTGACGTCACTTAGTGGTGCAGCCAATCAGAGCGCAGTACGCTCAGGCTCCGGCAGCGCTGCGTGTGTCTGGCTGTGTAGCTGCTGCACAGTTGGCTGTGTGTATGTGTGTGAGTGTACGTGTGTGTGAGTGTCTGAATGCCTGCGACTTGGTTATTATGATTATGAGTATTATTTTGAGTTTTCTTCCCCCCTCTGAATGAAGCTGTGGGAGTGAAGTAGCGGTATGTGCGGTGAGTCCCTTTAGAGGAAAAAAAAAACACATGAAGAAAAACAGCAACGTAGACTCCAATGAACTCGAAAATAACAAGTTTTGCTCCGCGCAGCCTGTGAAAACAAGCCACAACTACGCACTTTCACCGGTGTCGCCGTATCATGTTTGCGACTCGAGCTAACTTTGGGCTAAGAGTGTGCAGCTGCTCACCGTTTTTTTTTTTTCGTCGGCAGTTAAAAGTCAGGTCTTAACAACCCCGCGTGCCTTCTTTTTAAACGTGTAAAAGTCGCGTATGTCACCTAAACAAGTTGTAACGTAGTAGTAATAAGAATAATAACAGAATAGGATAAGCCATAAGCTACTCAAAGAAAACATGCTGAAGACGCTGACGAAGAAGCTAAGAAGACATTCCCTCAATGAGATTCATCCTTTCCAGCTGAAGGTAAGTTGGACTGGGTTTATTACGTTGTCATATTATTATTGTTATTATTATAATATTATTATTTGTATTATTATGAAAGCACAATTTAAAGGCATTCGATGTAGTTGTGAGTACGCCTAAAGCTGCATGTAGCGTATTAGCCTTTGACTTTGTCTTGTGACTTGGTCATTTGTAGGCCAGTTGACTGCGCAGCTTTAACACTACTCAGCTCGTACGTTTTAACCTTGCGGCGAACAGGGTTATAGTGAGTTCATTAACACACACGTACACTCGCTCGCTCTCTCTCTCAAACACACACATACGCGCACACACACACGCTGTAACTGCCTAACCCCAAACCACAGTTCACCGCTAACCATGACCAAATCCTCAGAAATTAAGTTCTGACCCATTAGGACCAGGTTTTGGTCCCCAGGAGCACTACTGGTTTATGTGGTTATGCCAAAAATGTCCTAAAGATACAGTAAAAGACAAGTCCCCTTAATCCCCTTAATGTGTCTGTATAAGTAGATGTAGGTCCCCACAACAGGAATACCTGAAACACACACACAGGTGTTCACAGCTATTCTTGTTATGATACTATATTGACTTCCATTCATTTAGACAGCCCTTTGATAGAAGGTTTTGGTTATGGTGTACTAACCCAAAATTATTAACCAAACTTCCAACTTGTCTAAGTCCCATCATACAAATTCCAAGTTGAAATGCTAAGTAAGTGTCCTATGGGCTTTACACTTTCATTATTGGAGCGAGTCTATGTTAAATTGGCCAATATCTCGAACCTTACCTAAAACCTAACCTTAACCAAAACCAGTTCATGCCTAATTTACTCATCACCTCTTATCTTAACCAGAGCCTCAGGAAATGAGGAAAAAAATGCTGCTGGTGTTGTTTGTTTTTCCTTTCCATTCCTGTTGTCTTGGAGTGAAAATTAATTGGTTGTAATATCTCTGCCTTTGATATACATGCATGTGCTGTGTGGAGACATGTCTGCATCTGAGAATGTCAACCCTTTCATTTAACATGTTAGAAGGAACTTACTCATCGTGGTTGACTTGCAAGACCAAGCCAGTTGTTTACCAGAAACAGGAGATCCACACGTTGCCGTACAAACCCATCAGCATGTGGCGTGACAACACTCTCGCATATGGACACACCGCGACTCATAAACAGTACCTTTTTGTTGTCATTTGAGAAAGTAAATCTAGAGAAAATACATCCACAACTTTGGTTAGGTACAGTTCACATTTGAATTAATATCAGCACCAGTACTGGCACCATTCTCTTTGTAATAACAAAAACATGTTGCTTAAGTTGTGTAAATTAAGTTAGACATGAAATAAAATAGGCCTTTGCAAGATCATATTAATTGCATTGAAAACAGGGTTGTTTTAGATTAAAGAAAAAAACTAAACAGAAAGCCTGTTGGGTTGATGTTGGGCTTGGTTTGTACTCACTTGGACTTAATCTGCTGCTGGAACTGGAGAAGTTTATGATTCTCAAAATGTGTCTCGGATAAATTTAACGTGAATCAGAACTCAGTAGCAAGGACATAATTCCTTTGCTAATATTTATTTGTTAGTTCAGTCCTCAATCTCACCTGTTTATACTAATCAACAACTGAAGTTAACAAAACCCTTTACTGTTACAGCCTGTAATTATCTCATCATCTAGATTTTCACACTCCAGATTTCCACAATAGATTTAGTGTCAGTGCCCCTCAGTTGTTATGCCTTTTCAGTTTGCATAATGCCACTTTTTGGTCAGTAGAAGGGTGAATTGTATCCTTCATGGGTCACTAACTCACTCCATCCAAAACACTGTTGTGCGTCAATGAACTGTATAGTCGCATGGCAGCCATTTAGTGCCAAAGCGTTCCACTTCAAAGGCCTGGCCATGGACTACAGAGGAAAGTGTGCCATCCTCATTGTCTACCTTTGTTTTTTTTGTTGCTCTGCTCAGTGGAAGGATTCTCTCTGCTGGAAGTGGTTATTGTAATGTTGAAATATGAATAGTGAATGAGTAGTGAGCCATCTTTACCCTGGCACAAGATGTTTTCTGAGTCATACAGAATTCCCATTGGAAAAAGTCCTGATCAGGTTTATTGTTCAATGTTATTATCAGCTGTTAGTTTAAAAAAATGCATGCAACTTTAGTGTTGTCAGTTGAAGTAAATGACTGCATATAAAGCTGGACAACATGACCATATGGAGACAAAAAACAAAAAAACAAACTAACAAACTACTCCCAACTATTCCCAGAAATGTTAGTCCATAGAATTGAATCATCAAACTTCAAATAATCATAATACAAACTCAACGGGAACAATAGTCCTCACACTTCGTGCCAGGAGCCGTTGGCTTTCATGCTTGGGCCCTAAAGAACGCATCAGTGTGTATCATATCACATCCACATGTACAATCTCATCAGAGTATGACATAACATTCAGCTGTGCATAATTTCCTGGTATGCTTGGTTTGAAAGTTGCAGTAGGCAGGATTGCTGGAAAATAGTTTCATGTTGTTGAGTTTCATCTGCAAAATATTAAAATAGTGTGCAGCAGTGGTCGTTGGCTGAAGGCTGAATGATAGGATAGGGACTTAAGTACTCTTAGACTAGAGTTACAGTCACTAGTAAAGATTACTTAGCGAAGATTCACTGGAGTGTGAGGGGGAAGTAAATCAGCCCCCTTGTGACCCCGTGCTGTGTGTTTTTATGAGACGGGGAATTAAATGTGTCAGTGTCTGTGTGAAAGGACAGAGCCATGCTGAAATGTGTGTGAGCTGGGCAGTGTGTGTGTGCACTGTGACATTGTCAATGATCCAGCTTAGCAAGCAGCTCAGCGTTCCGAGGAACTGACAAGGATTTCATTGAACTGTTGTTGACACACAAACACACAACTCTTTGACGGCCTTTGCATGTTTGCACAAAAGCAGCCTTGCCGTTTCATGGAGTGTCACTTTCACTTTGCTTAGGTGTATCAGCCGAGTGAATGTATCACACAGGCTGCAAGCTACTAGCCCTGATAAAAATGATGAATCGTCAACTTTCTCTAAATCATAAGGCTGTGATATTAACTCAATCAACTGTTACTGCACATGACTGAGATTAATATGCAAGTTTGGAGAATTGTGAACACAAATATACCATTTGTGGACATTTTGCCCATACACAAATAATAACAAACTGTATATTTGGTCACTGTATTAATGTAATTAGGGCTGCAGCTTTATTATACCGGTATGCCATATCACAATATAAATTTTGGATACATATATGTCACCTGCAGGATCCTGAGCATGTTGTATCTCCTACAAATTGCTCACTATGGCTGCCTCTTTTGTTAGGTTTGTGTTACTCTGGTAAGTCTGTAAATGCTGGTTTTCTGTTTGGACTCTGTTGTGGGTGAATGGGTGATTTACGAAGCAACACAGTAGGGATGCACCGATCTGATCAAACCTCCAATACTGATATCTGAGGTTTAGAACTGGCCGATCCCGATCCGATACAGAAAAACAGTGTGGAATTTTGGTAGCAAATGGTAGGTCTCATTGTGTGAAAAAGACTGGGCTTATTCTTTTTTCAGACTTGACTTAAACATTTATTTCATATTTTTTAAAAACATATGAGCAGATAGAAATGTACGGAATTACTTATTTATTTAATAACTGTGCACCAGTACAGCAATCTTAAATAAACCAATAGCTTCACAAGCTTGATAGACATTCAAAATAAACAGTACAACAATTATTTTAACAATTATTTTAACACAAAAGCAGCTGAATAAATCATAGCTTCTAGATAGGTGTCCCTCGTTCACAACGTATTGTATGCACAACGCAGCCTAGACTACGCACTCTCATGTTCTCCGTCGCCTTTCGCATGTTGCTGGTGTTGTCCCTCAGAATCGCATGGACTTTGCTCACAGGAATTTGACACTTGTCAAACATTTCCATTAGGGTAACTGCAATCGCATCACTGGTGTGACACACGGAGGTTTGTTGCGTCTAACATTGCACTGTGTGGCACGTAACTCTCATCCAGCCATCATGCTGTTAAACTTAAAAGTGACACAGGGGAAACGTCAGAGCTCCAGATATCTCTAGTTAAACTCAGAGCTTTGACATATTTTATATTCTCTAATATGTGAATGTATACTTCACTGCAGTTCAGGTAGAGCCGTCTTGGACAAATAAATCCCCTGTCCCCGACAGCTTGCCTATCCATAGCGATGACCACTCCTTGGAACATTTACTGCGCAGGTATTGCAAGTAGCCGTCAAGTTTGTAGATCGGCCGCTATGGATCCGCCCATTGTCACCGATACCCGATCTAGGATTTTCTTCAATATCGGGACCGATACTGATACAAATATGGGATCGGTGCATCCCTTCAACACAGACCTCAGTTTCTTTTGGAAAAGGCTGTCCTTTTGCGACCCTACTGTGGCAGTTTTAGATTTCAGTCGAGGCTAACAAACTGGTAAGAATCATCAGTTATATTTAGTAGGGTAACAAACAGTACACATGGGATAAGTTTAGTTTATGCTAACAGAGCTTAGAGGAATGGCTGATAGATGCGTTGAAAGAACCCTGTAACACTCTTCCACTAACACAAGTAAGCTCTGCTATTGATGTCACCTCATGTAATAGATGCAGTACTAAGTAGATAGTCATCAGCGCCCTGGAAAAGTATGGGGACACACATTTTTGTATACTTACATAAATAAAATATAGTTATTTGTTCTAGAGGGCCAAAGAAAAGCAAAAACATTCATGTTTAAGATGTTATGATGAAATTATTTTAATAATGAAAAAAGAACACTCAGCCAATTAATTTAATTCTGAAAATATTTGGATTCATTTAGTAATTGATTAATAATCAATTAAGTGATTGATTGCTGTATCTCCTGCAGAAATACTTTTCGTAAGACACCAGCACACAGCAGTCAGTTTTAGTCCATCTGAGATACCTGGCTTTTTTTAATTATTTCACCTGTGCTGAATTGATCAAGTTTTGTAGCTGCAAGAAAATGAAAACATTACTGATTTCTCCTGAAGAGTGCAGTACAACCGAGTTATGCTGCTCTTTATCTGAAAGCGATACTTTGGAAAGGCAGTATTGATGTGTAGCTAAAAAGGATTATAATATGAGGCGGCCTGTCCAGGTTGCAGTGGTGCAATCCAGGCTTAAGCATTGCGTTATACAAGAGCTGCAAATAGAATGAGCTGATACATCAAATACAAAGAAATCTGTCTGTAAACTTTAATATGTGGAATACAAGTCAAATGTAGTGCATAAGTGTAGCTGATGACTTGAAAAAAATCCTTGATGCACGAAAGTATCAATTGTTTGGGGTCTAATATGATGGTGGTGAAATAAAAACTCTTAAGAAAACCTTTAGAGCATTTTTTTAGCATTTTAACTTAAGAATATCAGGTTCACAGATCAATGGAAAGTAAGGCTGAACAGCTAATCAAATTTATAACAAGACAATTAAAAACAGCAACTTAGGATGTGGATATTTTATGTAGAATGTTCTGTAAACAATCTACATATTTTTGCAGAAACAGATTGTTTACAGAAAGTCCTATTATTAGGGTTCGAGCAACAAGGTTGCAAGAACCCTATTGAATTTTGCTATTGGAATTATACCTTACTCATGCTTTATTCAACTCTGTCACAGACTTTGGTGTAACTGCCCCAGTTCTGATTGGTCTATTAATGACGTAATACATGCATTAGGTCCCACATCTGCAGGTCTGCACGTTCTTCATTCCCACAGCCATTAAAAACCAGTCCAGCACTCTACAGGACACGGTTACACAGTCAATTTCCATTGGCAGTATTCCTTACATCCTGCAAGAAAATTTATGCATCCACTTTTTATCACTGTAATTTCTGCAATAAATCCTGTTTCACTGCACTTTCATTGATAATAATAACAACAATAATAATGTTTGAATACTTTCTCATATACTTTATCATCCTATATATTTTGTAATGCTTAGTCTATTCCCGTGTTGCAGTTATATGTATATAGTTTAATGTTTATCCTATTTAATAGCTTATTTTTGTATTAATGAGTATATTTTTCTATTTTCTACTTTAAATTTACTAGATTTACTTATCTTCTATCCATTTGTGCTGCTGAGCATTTGCTTTTAATAGGATTTCAGCTGCATCGTGGATACTACACCACAATAATTCACTAGAGTGTACCATGTAGCTGAAGCCCTGAGTCAGTCACTCAGTTTAAAAGAATTAAAACAAGTTATCTTGTTTTTTCAGCTTTTTAAATGTGAACTTTTTTGGCTTCTTTGCTGCATGTAACAAATATATTGTTAACCCTTAGTGCTCATGCATCGCAGATCTGTGCCGCAGGTGCACCTTCGGTCAATTGCTGTGGGTATAATACACAAATCCTTATATGGACATCCTGGGGGGATGTGGTAGATAGGTCACCTATTCAGGCTTTAAAAATGCAGGGAATTTTTCGTCTGATTATGTGGTGTTGAATCAAAGCCATGATTCATTTTATATATATATACATCATATATGAAAATTTTCTGTTTCTTAATTGCAGCCCTAGTTAATACTGTGACATGTGACAGTTGATACTAAATTAGTGAAAAGAAGTGAGCCAGCCACAGTAATGTGATGTAGACATGATAAGGTTAGCTAAGGTGTGTAAAAGAGTAGGATGCACTAATGCAACATTACGGATGCAAACTGTTGTAAGAATACAGAAGAAGAAGACACCATCAGGCTTTGGCTACATTCATAATTTTACATTTTCATTTGAAAAACAGCATTTATTTTCAAACGTGCTTATTATCAGAAAGTACTGCTAATAACAAACAACAATGGCGAAAAAGTTTTGGGACCACTGACATGGTGAAACTGACATTAACTTAGCCAAGTTAGGGCTACTAAGAACCAAGTAATTCTGAGTTTTTATACAAAAACAGAGCTAGCAGTGTTTTCACACTTTTGTTTTGCTCTCAAAAATGTACTGTAAATGAAAACAGTAGTGTGGATGTAGACTTTGATTTATTTAATCTAAAACTTTGTAGAATTTAGACTTCATATGAATTGAACACTGTCTATTCTAACAGGGCTTTGAGGCCCTGGCTCCCCTCTTGCTCTTTTTAGAGAGTGAGCTTTAGAAAGAAGAGGTTTGTGTGTGTGTGAGTGTGTGTGTGTGTATTACAGTGAACACTGTAGGTTTGTGTGGCTGCATGTGTGTATAAGGAGCATACACACATGCACAGATGGCAGCTGCTCAGCGAGGCCTTTCGAGTGGTAATTACAGAGTGTGAGGCGCATTACTTAACTCTTAGTGTTTGAGTCTGCAGGGTGTCTGTATTGTTTCTACTGCTGTCGACAAAAAAAAAAAAGGTTGGTTTAGACTGTGCAAGAAAAAATATGTCTACAATTAAGAGAACACTGCAACTCAATATAGTGCCAGCCTTTACTGAAAACCCATTATACATCGTGCAGTTTGTTTTTATGCATTTTATGTATTGAAGTTGCTCTACATTGCCAGATATCCTTTACTGACTTACATAAATTGAAAACAGGTTTCTTGAATATTCAAATTTTGACTTGAAGAAAAAGGAGGAGCGTTGTGGGAGGCATTAGGGGTTCAGTTAACTTATTGCTATCTGGCATATTTGACCTACAGCGTAGACTCTTTCCTCATTCCAGATTTCTTACCACGGTGGTGGAGAGGGAGTGGAGAGTGATGACTCGGAGGGGGAGAACCAGGAACTTGCACAGATAGACAGAGGTACGTTCACTCTGACAAACACATGATGATCTGATGATTATTTGTTTAACCACAAATAATCATGACATGTTTCAAGTCAACAGAAAATCGGCTTGAGGATAAGAGCATTTGCACTCTTTTGCAGCCTTCTGCTCTGATATTTTCTTCTCATCATCTCCTTCAGAAAGACGGAGAAATTGTGCCCTCACCCCCTTGGCCACCAGCCAGCAGCACAACCAGGGTCCCCTCTCTCCAACTCGATTACGCCGCCTCCGCCTCCTCTTAGATGCCAATCTGGATCATCACTCTTCAGAGGAAGAGCTTGAGCGAATCAGCCGTGGTGACAACAGGAAGTGGGTGTCTGCACTTCCACAGCGCCACGGAGATCACCTCAGCAGTGCCTCCAGCGATGAGGAGGTGCGGGACCTCTGTGGCTGCGGGTCCCCTGCTGCCTCTGCTAGGCAGCTGGTTGAGCCAGGCGCTTGCTTGGTTGCATCCCCAAGTCCCGTGCTCTTTAGCTCCAGTCCGCCACGAAGCTTCAAGCCACCTCCCATGCGATTTCAGCTGCAGGTGGTTCAACCAGTGGCACGACCTATTATTTTGACCCACTTTGACCAGACAGCACCTTACAGAAAGCATCGGCACAGCTACGGCGGGGAGCCAGGGAGGCCCAGTCTGGACCTGGAAAAAATGCAGCAAGTTAGTAGTTATCTTTAAATGCTTCATGATGTTTTTTTATTAGCACTAATAATGAGCATTTAGACTAGTTATCATGATAATCACAAGGTTGGTTTATTAGCCCTTACTTATGGTGGTACTTGGTATAAAAGGTTTGAGAACCACTGGATTAGAAGATATTCAATTCAATAAATTAAGATCAGTTGAAGTATTACACTTTTTTGTCTAATAATCTCTGTTATCCTTAAGATATCGATTCAAATTCTGACACATTTAACATCTTAAACTTTCTGATAGTGTTGAATTCTGATTTGAAGTGATCACTACACAAGGGGAAATTGTGCAGTTTCCCATAGCTTGTCTTTCTTTGCTTGCTTCAAAGCGTGTTTTATGGCAGTGATCCACCTCTGCTGTCTCTTGAGATCTTTGGTGATCTGGTAAAATGTTTGATATTTTATCTTCACTTTTTTATGAATACAGCCGGCGAAGAGATGAGTTACTTGGCATAGTGCCTGGTATATACAGTATTTTGTCTAGATTTGAATGCATGGGATTTTTATTCCAAGTGTTGCATGGTGGGATTGTGTGACCAGAGCTCTATATCCTTATGCGTCTCAATTATTCTGATGAGAAATCCTAATTTAGTTCCTTTCGTTACATATTATTATTATACATTAGATACAGTTCCACTAACATCAACAGCAACACAGTTACCCTCTTAAGTAATATGACCATTTGAAAAGTACCAAATAACATACTAGTCTTACACTCACCCCCAAAACAACACATATTGTGATGCTGGGCTGAAATGAGTTCCAAAAATACAAAGATGCCCCCCCCCACACACACACAAATGTGCACACTCTCACAAGCAAACAAAGTCTACCCTTTCCATAGCTGGACTCTAACCACCATGGTGGTCTGGCTGGAGAGGGATGAAGGAGATGGAGGCACGGACGGCAGATGTCCGCCCCCGTTTCTCACAAAGGCTGGCAAGCGAGGGGAAACGATGGAGGGGTGGAGGCAGAAGGAGAGGATTAAACAAACAACAGAAAAACGTCAGCCACTAATGAGTCATGAAGAAGCCAGTCCACTAATTATTAAAATCAAATAGACTTGTTGGCCCGTACCATGGAGGGGAGAGAGAGTGTGTGCGTTTGTGTGTGTGTGTGTGTGTTTGCACAGAGAGAAACTGCAGGTTTCAGAGGTCCATATGTCCATGGTTTTTAGAGGGAAAGAACAGATGATGAGAGACAGCGGGCAGCAATGAGAAGGGTGAAAAAAAAAGGTGGTGGTGGTGGGGGTTTCTATCATCCTGTCTGTCTTTTTGTGACTGCTTGTGTATATCCTACTGTTTGTGAATTTCTTTCTGATTGCACGTGTGTGTGCGTGTGTGTACCCAGTCAAGTGGAATTGGGGGGTGCTGTGGGGAATACAATGGGGGGCCTACAGAGGTAGCAGACACAGATTCAGTCTCCCATTAACCCTTTAAGTGGACTTTAAGTTTGCCTCAGCTTCCACACTATGTGATTTGTTTCACAGATGCTCTTCTGGGGATGACATTAAGATGTTAAGATGTTAAATCAAGTTTGGTTGGTCAAACATTTTTCATTTGTCAGACTCCACATGCTACAATTATTGTGACTGTTTCCTATTCAAACCTCTTGTGAGAAGTTTGGTATTGTTTTACAGTATCTACAGTATAAGTTGCTATTTTCATGTCTATGATGTTGTTGGAGTCAACCCGTCTAAACTAATGTGAACGTGAGTGTTCAGGCAGGTCAGACCACAGTAAGTGAGATTGTGATCATGTGCACAACATAAAAAGAGACCATGAAAATAGGATGTATACATCATGTTAGGTATGACAAGACCTAACAGGACAAGAAGGGTTTTAAACTACAGGCTCAGCTTCAACTGAACACTCTGAACTACTTTCTGCCGCTAATACTCAGGTGTTAACTGACCATGTCTGTTGCTGCAATCAAGTGGAACACATGAACTCTTAATGGCATGGGAAATTGTGTGCAAGACAAGCTTTCAAAAACTTGAAAGTGGGAGCAGGTTGTGAATTTGACAGGGGGTGTGTTACAGTTTGCTTATCTCTTGAAAACATTCAACAATCCCATTTGAGCTCATCATATGTACAGTACAACTGTTCTAATGGTTCTCAAATTCATCAGGCAGACCAGCAACAAAACTAGAGGCTTGATAACAAAACACAGGGACTGTGAAGTCACTCTTTGTTGAAGAGACTGGAAGTCGACTATATATTTACATAAGTCATTGTGACATCTTGTCAACCTGATAGTTTAAGGTTTGCGTAGGACAGCTGTTTTTTTAAGAACAGTGTTTATTTATTTTCTTGGGAGAATGTCAGAATCCTGTTCTGTTTGCTCTACAGTATCTGAAGTCAGTTATTTGTAAGCTTGCCAGGCTGCTAGTGTGACCAGCATGAGCTGCCACTTAAGTAACACAATTACACATCTCTTAACTATTTTCAAGGCAGGATTAAATGAGTTTGTTTTGTTTCAGTCTATAATAATCCATCATGCCTGCTCAGGCTAGAGCAGTGTTTTTTCATATTGTAACCATATTGTTGCTAGTTTATCCAACTTGATGTCATTTCCTAAGCATAACATATTTTCTTCAAGTTTCCCCTCCCTATTATTTCGGTTTCCTACTATTTCTAGTTATTTCATTGTACTATGTAAACAAATTTTATTTAAGAAAGTTATTATTATTTTCTTTTAATAATGTCGTTGTGTTGCTTTTAGATTAGTTGAAGCTCCAATTTCTAAGGTGATTGTACAGAGGCTACATTGCAGCTTTTACAAGAGAAATGGTTTTGTATAGTAGTATTCATATATAGGCATGCACATATACAGCACATGTGCGTTGGTATTCCTATTAGAGTTTGTTAAAACAACAGAAGGATACATTATATGTACAAACAAAGACTAGAACTAACAACCACAACACAGTCATTGAGATAAACTAAACCAGATTCCTGTGAAATCTCTGCACTCCACAGTTCCAAATCTCCAAATCTAGAAACACCACTCAAAACAGGTGGCGAGTCATGACGTGTGCATGTGGAGTGTAGTGTTGGGTGGTGGCAAGTAAAAGAATGAACAGATCAAATCAGTTAAGGAAAAATGCATCTCCCAGACTGATGGAAAAATCTGTAGTCAACTGACTGAAACGTGTTATCCAAAGTCTTATGATCATGTTTTTGATAACCTTTAGAATTTTATCACACAAAAAAAACATTAAAAAACATTTTGTTTAGCTGCCAAATTCAAAAATGCAGATTTCCATTTTGAACTCATCCTCAAGCACCTTGCACCCAAACAGCCCGTGGTCCTGTTGACTATAAAAACAGATAAGGGCTGGCAGGAGGTGAACAAGAGGGCAAGTGCACACCAGCTCTTTCTCTCCCACATCACAACAGCAGGAGTCTTGTGTTTCCATTCTTCCCTGAGTTCCCTTCCCCCTCAGAATCTACCTCCCCTACTCGAGACAATTCGATGATTGTGTGGTCCATCCATCCCTACTGTGTCTTTGAGTGGAGCTGCGTGGACATGGAGTGAAGTGAGAGACAGGATATTGCATAAGCTTCATTGACCGACTGTTTAGTTTAGTGGACAGCTGGACTTGCCTCACTTCCTTGATCCCCTATGATCTAATGTTAATTGACTGCCACTGTTCACTTCTTGTCACATCACTCAATATGTTACTGGCTCTGTAATATGCTCTGCTAGAATCAGCATCTGAGTGCACATGGGCATGGCGGGACAACGCTGTGCAAATAATACATGCAAGCAACTTATTTATATTTTTCTGTGAAGTTGCTGCTGAAGTTTGACTATGCGTTCTTGTTCTCCACAGAAAATGCTGCTAAAGAAGAACTGTGGAGGCAAAACACGGACGATAAAGATTCGGGTAAGTTAGTATCCCGCAGCCAACTGTTTTGTCATCATTAGGGACGAGAAAAAGCACTCACAATAAGTCGTTTCCATTGTAGAGAGAGTCATGAATTTGGAAAATCATTCATATTCTATTTGTAGGACCTTAAAATTAATCATTGGGACTATGCGATAGCAAGTAGATAAGTGCCACAAAGAAGAGGGTTAGCATTTGTCCAGTCTTTCTTATCATTCCACGACCTCATAATTTGTAACAATCCTACTTCAGATTCTTGTTCTTTTTTTAATAAAAATATATATCCAATCAGAGATGCATAAAAGTGAATAATCGTGACATGATATTTTCAGTTTTTCCCATGGCTGTAAACAATAGTAGATGACAAAATGCACTTGATAAACCTCAACCCCTCCCAACACACATCCTTTGATAACATAAGTTGTGTTTGTGGTAACTGTTGGAGCCATTTATGAAATAATTCTGAATGTATTTTGACTAGTTTCAGTTGAACTGACCTAGCCCCGTCGCTGCACTGCAGCTTGACACTTATTTGAGTTTCTTATTGATAAGTATCAGCAACTTAAACTATTCAAAATACATTCAAAACAAGGCAATGGCAGACTTCAACCAATTCACGCAGCCTTCACATTAGCATATCTGTTAGGGTTCTAATTTTATAATATTTTCTGAAAGTGTATAGATACAAAAACAAAAGAAAAATACACACAGCTCTGCCAGTTTTTGATCAAAACAGCTAAATGTAATGGTTTTGTGTTTTCAGTCAATTTTAGAGCCATTTTAAAAGTTTAAAGGGGATTTTTACAATCATCCCGTGCTCTGTGAATTTCAAATAGCTCCATTCAGATTCATTAGATTAGATTTTTTCAACATCTGTATGTGGTACAAGGTCAGCTACATACAGTATCTGATGTGTGGCCACAGGGACAAATTAACTTCAATAGCTTCTGTTTTTGATTTTCTCCTACACCTTGTCCTGTTCATCATTTCAGTTCTAAGTGGTCTTACAAATATGAAGTTTTCTGGTATGTTAAAACCCATTTGTGACGGCTTTCATTAAGATTAATTGTTGCATAGATATGGATTAGTATGGTTGAGTTGGTTTGATCACGTGCAGCAGAGGGACAGTGATTATATTGGACAAAGGATGTTGAAGATGGAGCTGTCGGGAAAAAGGGGAAGACCTCATAGAAGGTTCAATGATGTTGTGAAGGGGGACAGTTGTAGTAACAGAAGAGGACACAGTGGTTACGATGAGATGGAGGACGATTATCCACTGTTGCAACCCATTAAGGGAGACGCCGAAAGAATAGTTTTTATATTAGGCACTTGAGATCAGAGTGTCCATTATGGCATTGTTGAGGTTGCCATGGCCTTTCTTGTTGCCATCTCCTTCTTGTCCATTGTCCAGGTTCCTTTTTGCAAACCGCACACAAAGTTTAACTGCAATTAAACCCAAGACAAAGCAAGGAAAACCTTTTTCAGGTGTGTTTGATCACTTCATCTCACTCAAGCTTTCCACTTCCACCAGTTTTGCTCCTTAGAAGTGCCCAGTTATGCAACTAAACACTGTAGCTTTGTAAACAGAGAGGTATTTTCCTCAGATGGTTTCCCTCTGATCTTCCTGTAAAATGGTTATTTTTGCTCAGACACTTATGACCAATTATCATCCACTAACTCAGCTCTGGAACTGTGTGTTCGGGCTGATCTTGTTTGTAGTGGGTGAGGAAAGCATGTTGGCAAAGCTAACTGGAACAGGCCTGGACATCTTGGCACAGAGCTACGCACTCCAGAAGGATGCACAGTGTGGTGAGAGAAGTGACGTCATTGTCACGTCGTGTGGGCTAGTGTCAGTGGAGCCTCGTCACACACTTGTTTACGCTCACACACTTGCTCTGATCCTTCCTGTAGTTTTGTATGATCAGTGCAAATATGGACATAAAGTGAGGATAACTGTTTAGAATAACTGTTTTTATGAAGAGCAAGTGAGTGGAAATGAGAGGTGAAGCTGAGGAGGAGGAGGAAGAGGAGGTGGAGTGTTGTGTGGTCCCTTGTGGTGTAATTCCAGGGATGAAGTCATTTTCCATTTATAGCCTGGCCGGCTGCTATCTGTTCCACTGATACACAGAGATATTGCTCATTATCCTCAGTTCTCGCTGGTGTAGTTGCTAGCGTTTATTTTCCCTGTCAGTGACGTCTGTGGGCTTTGGGTACCTTCCAGTTCTTAAAAATGTCTTGAAGTGAAGCACACAGTGAGTCTCTGGATTGTCGAGCCATTCGGAGGCGAGTGTTGACTCATTTGACCCCTTTGTGCTACTTTATACTCATCTCTCCTTCTCTGTTTCATCTTTTCTCTGCTGCACTGTCCTCCCTCTATCCCTTTATCCCCCTTTTATCACTGAACCTCAAATTTCCTGGCCGGGATCCAAAAGAGACACTGGATCTGGATGGGGCCCTGGCTTTGAGACTCAAGCATTCAAGCATGGCAGTTGTTAGGAGAGTTGGGGAGTTTGAAATTGTGTTGGTTGTGTTTGTGTATTACAGAGGGGGGCAGTAGGAAAACATAGCTGTGGCTGCTGTTGCTACTGCTCAAGCCTTACTTCCTTGGGGTTGGAGGTGAACAGGAGAGTGGTGAGAGCTTCCCAGGCTGTACGATGTGACAGTGATGGCGTCTGTGTGGAGGGTGAAGATTGATTGAGGTGAGGGTAATGGTGCAGGCAGATATGGAAAAGAAGGAAACTGTTCTGCATGGCCCTCTGATTTTTGATTGAGGTAAACTACACGGCTTCGATGCAAGTGAAGGACAAATGTGGTCTCTGCATGAGAACAGATGTTTAAGGAATGGTCTGACATTTCTGGAGAGCAAACTTTCTTGTTAGCAAAGCTACAATAAGTACGAGCTCTTTTTTGCAAGTTAACCTCGCAGTAGCAATCTTTTCCTCTGTTTTTGCAAGAACATAGACAAATAGACATGGGTCCCTGGGCACTGATGTGAAAGCATCTTTTTCCTACCTTCCTATCCCTGCTGCTTTGTTTTCATTTGATAAGTGATTGTGACCAGATGAGGATTTTCTCCACCACTGAAATGTCAGTGCAAGAATTTCTGTTTTCAGACCAAAAAAAGGAAGCTGAAACTAGCGTAAACAGAGCTTTTCATTCACAGCTGTTAGTCAAGTTGCTGCTGGTAAAAAAAAACAAAAAAACACAGGAAGTGAACTTGATTTTATTCTATCCACAATTTGAGTCTGTCAAACTATAGAGCAGCTCTGTGGGGAGTGCTATTGTGGACAGGTAGCCACCCTGATGTATGACTCTCCCCAGCAGTGGACAGACTCACATCTTAACCTAACTATAGTCACGTTTTGCACGTCTGTATCAACATTGGTCGATAAAACAGTGGTGGTGGGAATTGTTGCTGTGCTACTGTGGCTCAGTTGTTACTGCTAAATCCCTCAAGATGACTTCCGAAGTCATAGCAACACCTGTAGCTTCACATGCATTATTAACAAGGCTTTTTTTTTTTTTTTTTGTTTGCAGTGATGTCACTTGGTACTTTTCCAGTGACAGTGAACATCTGAATGGAATCATTCAGTCACAGGGATGCATCTGTCTAAGTCATTTGGCACTGAGAACATACAGCCATCCACGTAAAAACACTTATTCCACGGGATCAGTTTCTAAATGCAGTTACTTGGTCTCGGGGTCCTAATCTTTCTCAGTTCACCCTCTCACAAACTTCACTCCCCCTCAGCAAGCTGTGGAGAAAGTGCTGCCTCATTGCCAAATCCAACAAAGTCATTTCCTGCTATTTCCTGTAGGGAGGAAAATGACCAGGGCTAATTTTAGACTGAGGGCTTGCAGAGCTACATGGAGTTCTGTGAGTGGAAAAGCATTTGTGTCATCGCACCTGCAGTGTGAATGAAAAATGTCTCATGTTCTAATGGGGCACACTCATTTTCCCATCAGCGTCTGATGTTCAGTCGCCTTCCTCACTGTCATGTACAGGCAGGAACATTTCATGTCATGATTATCCTGACTATAATATGTGAGATTAATGATATGATCGTAGTAACTGTAAAACTATGCTTCCAACTCTCAAAATGGTTGTAAAATCATACTGAAATCATTTCATCTTACCTTTTGTTAAAGCACAATACAAACAATTTTTAACCAAAATGTTAATAACATAAAACATACATATAATACATGGAGAAACAGATAAAACAAACATTACTTATGTTACAACATGTTGTAATGTAACACAAACTTGTTAGTAACATTACAAAAAACACAACTTCCTAGTGTTTGACACAGGAGCTTTGACCAGAACAGGAGCAGGTGTTATGTATCAGTTGCATTTTGTCAAAATGTAGGACGATTGGACGATATGAAAATTTTACAACATTACAATATTATTATATTAATCATAACAATCTGCTTTTAACTTTTACAATGTCTCTGAAACACAAAAAAATGCATAGATATGTGAAAAATAACAATAACTTCAATAACGTAATTATAAATTATGAGAGATGCAGGCTAAAACAAATCACTTAACATTTTCAAATCACTCACGTCACATATCAACGCTCTCATAGACATGGTCACTCTCGCGAGAGTGTGATGCGCTCAGTTGGTTTGACAAATCACGATGTCGGTGATCCCTCATCAGATGCAGTCGTTAAAAGTGTGATCAGTGATCGCAGTCTTTCAGTCGTCATCAAAAAAACCTGCTGAAACCAGTCGGTTAGTTCGGGACGTCAGGATGCCAATCCCAAATTTTGTATCGAGCCAATCGGGGCATCAGCAATCATCAATTTCCACCATTTTGGTCCCATTTTAATAATGATTTTAATACACAAACACACAGAGCTGCTCTCAGTGGTACCCGCAGCTTCACTCTGTTCTTTCTCTCTAAACTTCAGTCAGGAATATTATTCATTTTACTGGATTGTTAAATCAGTATCAGCTATTCAATTGTAAAATACTTCTTAACAGACTTGTGTCAGAATGATACTGAATATTATATATTACATAACAGACTTCAGCTTTTGCATGTGATAACGCACAAACACCCTCTCCTGACAAGTCTCTTCCTCTGTGTCCTCAGAATCTGACCGGCAGTCGTCCCGCGCCCAGGTACACTTACGATCCCTCCATCTTCGCCTTCCGCTCCCTGAGCACAGTTCCTCCCTGCAGTCCACTGACCACATGTGAGGACCCTCCCTGCTCTTAAGACAAAATCTCATCCACCACCACAGCATTCTCTCTTTACTCTTTTACTTCATTCCCAGGAAACCTTTTATTTTTTTTTTTGTGTGTGTGGCTTCTGCTGCAAGACCAAGGAATGACTCTTATGAGACTGACCACTAGAAAAGACTTTTGTTTGATGGCTGAACTATTGCACACTCAGGTAACGCCGTCACTTTTGACCTTTGCTCTGCGACAGAAGTCATCAGGAACATCTTGGAGAACAAAAACACATCATTTCTAAGGATTCTTCAGGTATTTGCAAATGTGTTTCTGAACAGATACTTTGATCAGAGGAAGTAACTTAATATGGACTGTGGACCAGAGCAGCAACACGAGGTCAACCAATTTGTGAAACTTGAGAAAAACTTGGACCGGTCTAAAGGGAAATGATGCATGTGAGACAATCAAATAATTCCACGGTTCCTTCCTTCCATGGGAATTCTGCACATGTTGTGAGTTTCTTAGTAACTTCATGTACTAAACATGGTGGGGTGAATCGTCTGGTATCAGTGGTCGCATTAGTCCGTCTGAAAAACCAAGTGTTATAGAATACGCAGGTCATGAGGACCAGCTATAACAAACATGTATGACTGTAGCTGATTAACAGACCTCTGATGATGATGTATGATTCTTCACGAGCTCAGAGTTGAAGTACTTGTATCCTCTTTGCATGCATGAATCCCACTGTTGTGCAGAAAGAGAGTTATTGGGAGTAAAAAGGAGTTGTGAGAAAGATTTGCTGCACATTCAGTTTGTGTAACTGGTGCTGTGTTATGCATAGCCTACTGTGTGTAGTGTACCATTTAATATTTTGACCTCCTTACTATGTAGGTAGAAGTGGACCACTGGTACAGATAAAACATCCCAGTGTTTTTTCTGACGATCTCTTAATGCCTTTCAATCACATTCCTCTTGCGTTTTTTTTCCGATGAAATAGCTCTCAGCTCATGTTCAAGCACAAAGTCACCACTTTAACTAACATTTCTCCGGAGTGAATGTACCATTGCAACATATTTCTGTCCACTGTTGCACAAAATGAATCAATAAACGCCCTGTGGCCTCTTGGTTCGGGGGATTATTCATTTTCAGTTGACAAAATAAAGGAAAAAACCCAAGTACTTTCGTTTTGCTCCATGTGTCAGCCGTTTTAAGACAATTGATGTGTCATTTTCCTTTATTTTGTCACCCATTTGTTATTTCACAACATAGTTTTTTGCTATGGTGTAAGTTTATATAAATAGGGGCACTGGACTCCTGTTTTTAGTGAAACCAGAAATAAATCTTTACTCTTGTTAAGTTGTACTGAACAGTATTGAATGTGTTTGTGTCTTTTAGCTCTTGTAAGTGTACATGGATGTTTCTGCTTGAGTATAATAGTAATAATTTTGTACCGTTGACTTCACAAGTGCTTGGACAGTCAAAGCAAATGCAGGTGATTTATGGACAGAAAGAAAAGAAACAAGAAGACACAAAAAGACAAATAAGAGGACGACGACTTCATGTAAAACCAAGTAAGAGCCAATAAACGAATGGGATGGAGAGGATTATATTAAGCTGTATGTACAGTATCTATATTTATATAAACTTCATCACATGTAAAGGCAAAAGTGTGTACAATTGGTTTTATTTCTGTCACTACAAGCTGGCTCGTAAGCATTAAAATATGTCCAAAAAAAACATTTCTAAAAAAAAAAAAAACACAGGAAGCCAGTGGAGAGAAAGCAGGAAGTTGATAAACCAGCAGCAACAGAACTCCCCAGTCCTGAACTAATCAGAAGTAAGAGTGACTTTTTGTTTATATAGTGTATATATGTGTATATATGTATATATGTGTATATATACATATATATATGTACATACATACATTTATGTACATATATATATATATATATATGTTGATTTTTGTCAATGGACCTTAGTGCAGAAGAGTCAGCAGTTTACAAAGCTTTCACTGAGTCACAGGAAACCACTCATATTTACAGACATTTTTTATTGTACATTTATATAACAAAATACACTTTTACTTTAAGAGACACCGGGAAATAAAGTGGACAGTATGGAAGCCAAGCAAGAGAACAGCATCGAGTCAGATTTAACGGAGCAAAGTATATCCCACACAGGCGAACACACCAAGAGCTGGCTCACTCATGAAGACAATCGTGTTAAAAAGAGAACTTTGAGAGGGTTTGTGTGTGTTAGTGTAAAACACACACACACACACTCCACTTAGCTTGAGTCATTATCAGCTTGCATTTCATCCAGTAATCCATCCAAGAGTCCAGATGGTCAGAAAAGCTGCTCTCCCTCTTTCTCTCTCCCTGCTACATGCTCTCCTTTGGAGAAAAAAAAAGGTTATGCCAGCAATTGACTGAGGCCAAACTGGGGGACAGATTGGATGTCAGGTGGATTCAAATGCAAGAGGGAGCAGACAAAGACCATAAAACTGAATCTCCTGCTCTGGAACCTTCCACTTTCTCCTGGATTATACCAAATTCAGGCCTTTTTTTGGATTGTTGTTTTGCTTTATTAAAAAAAAAAAAAGGACATGAATCAGGTGCGACCATAATCTCTTAGTCAAGTGCGAGCAGGGTGACCACACACAGAGAGCCAGGCCTGTGAGGGCTGCTTTAGTGTGAATCACAAAAATGGGCTTATTTTGTTTATTACAGTCTGCTAAAGCAATTATCCCCTAGAGGTGGTGAATAAAAAGTACAACAGTTTTATCTCTGGAGCTCCAGGCTCTTCTCAGGTGATCTACACTCAAGAGGGACTGGAACCACGAAGCTGAAGGAGAGACACAGGCTCCGTGTGCCAGGTATAAAAGTGAAGAGAAGACTGAAGAGCCTCCTCGTGTTTCCCCCCCCTCAGTAGCCGTACTTGTCATTGAGGTGTGTGCGTCCGTCTCCACTCTGACCTACGAGCAAAGGAAAGAACACAGATGCAGGTTTTATTAAAACATCGAAGAATAAAAAAACTACCTGAATAAAAAGCCACAGACACAAAGATAGAATCCCAATGTTACAGACCAGTGTCACTATGAATCTTCATCAAGAGTGAGTGTGATAGTTTTGCTTGACAGAGCCTGTTTTAAAGATGAAGGATGGAACCAAAGAGAGGCAGAAAACCCACTGAGGGTCTTTTTTTTTACCTGGAAACACCATTTACAAATGAAAAAGTAGCTGAATGTAGACCAGGTGCAGTCAAACTCACTTTCCACCCTTGTGTAAATTCCATCCAGTTCTCATCAAGATTAAGGTACATTGGTTAGGAAAGGATTTAGGCCATAATGTGCCTGCAGATTTCTACCCACAGTTCATAGCGTGAGGAAAACAAACCAATCAGCAACCTACTGTCAATGTTTAAAAAAATCGCATTGAAGGAGCAATCAACCCTGATGTTGACATTACTAGAAAAAAAAGGTTCCATGTAATTAGAGGACAGTATGAATAATTACACACACACAAGATCCATTTTTTTGGCATTGTCAAGTTAAAATAATAGAGTTACATTAATTGTTATCTAATGTCCTGCTATTGTCACGTGCAGCCTGTTGCACTCAGGCAGCAGGTGACAGAGGCGGTCACTGGAATAGATCCAGATTCTCTGCTGACTCGCGTGTTGTCGTGGGCTCATTATTAATCTGATTATGGCACTGAGATCATTTAGTCCCGAGACTGAATCCAAACCCAGCCTGGCAGCCATTTCAAAGTCTCAGCTTATCTTATCGCATTTTGAAGCAACTTTGATCTGCATTCCTCGGCGAACAATGAAAATGGCTTCACGAATGGACCATGAGAACCTGTTTACATCCTCTCACAATCACATTAAATAATAGCTCCGCCCTACATTCCTGAACTTAGCAGCTCCCAATCCATCAATGTCAATTTAGAAGAGTATTTCTTTGTTGTAGAAGTATGGGAACAGAACTCAAGTGGAGTCCAGCTGTCATTATTAAAGCATTCATCTAGTCTCCAGACATGTCTGGATTTCAGAGATTATCCGCGTTTTAAAGCCAATTCTAGCAAAACAAAAACAAAATGTCTTATGAAAACTCAGTTCTGCGTTGATGTTACATGAACAGGATGGGCTGACTCAGTTTACCTGTAGGAGGAAGCCACACGGAATAATCAGGGTCGTCCTCTGGATACTGTCCTGAGAGCTGCACTGGTGGCTGTGGAGACAAAACCATGACCATGAGACCATGAAATTCAGTTTGTGTCACATTTCAAACCTGGTGTTAACGCTGACGTGATCGAATCACAAGTGGATGGACTGAAGAGCGACTGTCCACAGCCGATGTTTACATGCATCGGAAATTCATCCACATGCTATTGAATCTCACTTCCTCTCCTCTCTATGGAAATACACACAACCCGTTTCTTTTCAAGGTGTTTTTAATGATTCTGGCTGAAAAGAATCGACTCTACACATTAGAAATTTTAACACAGTGACCTGTGTTAATATTGTGAAGCATATGAGCCCTGAAAAGAGGTCAGAGGTCACGTTTAAGGCTGTGGTCACATGCTAAAGGTAGATGTTAATATCAGGTTTAGTCTATGATAGATCTGATAGTATAATAGTAATAATTATAATTATATATGTATAGGTAGAGCTGCAACTAACGATTATTTTTTCGATTAATCGTTTGGTCCATGAAATATCAGAAAACCTTAAAAAATGTTGATCGTTGTTCGGGAAACCTGGAAATGCTGATGTTCTCAAATGTCTTGTTTAGTCCACAAACCAAAATGACTCACTTTCAATGATTTCTTTGTTATCCAGAGCAAAGAAATGAAGAAAATATTCACATTTAAGAAGTTAAAACAATCGGAAATCTTGTGTTAATCATGAAAAAAGCTTCAAACCGATTAATCGATTATCAAAATAGTTGTTCAGCTCTATAAATAGGGATGCACAATATTGGGCCAATAACCAATACTGATACATATACATACATACATATATATATAGATATATATACACATATATCTACATCAATATAGATATAGATAAAAAGTTATAGGACAGACAGTCCTTGTCCCGGTATACAAGCACAAGTGGGGAATTCACGAGTGGAGTGCTTCCACCTCCACTCCACTAGGGGGTGATGCACCCCTTACAACTTCCATCCATCCACTATTTACCACTTTATCCTCCACAGATGTCTCTGTTGTCTTATTATTATTATTTTATTATCTATATTATTGCGTAGCAGTCTCTTCACAAAGCGCCCAGACTGAAGGTACATGTGCTCTAGTATTTCAGCTCTGACAGAGAAATTAAATTTACTACCATTGCAGCCGGACTAACAAGTTTTACAAGTATTTTAAAGGGCCTATTTTATGCCGGGATCAGACTACACTATATATTTCTCTTTCACCATGTGCATGTCAAGATTATCAATCACAGTGGCACGGATTCTTGTAGTGTCTTGTTCAGGGGACACTAAAAGTATGCCCACGACCAATGCACAGGTTTATAGGTCATCAGGAGGGCGGGGCAAGTAGTTGTCAATCATGGCTACCAAAAAAAAAAGATGGCATTATGGACTGTCTGTCCTTCAGAGAGAACTTGAGGTAAGTGATGTGTACAGTCCATGTTTCTGTCTGTATGTTACGCCATGTCAGAGCACTCGGTTATGCTACTGCAGACTAGGATTAAGAAGATTCTAAAATGTTTTTGTCGTCATGTAAATGTACACTTTGATTCAGTGTTAGTGTGAGTAAGGAAGCACCTTGCTGGGACCCATCACTCTCTTCTTGTTTTTGGGACTGGGCTCAGCTGCTTTGGACTCTGTGAACAGGTAAGTGCGACACGTTAGAGACAGGACAACGAACGTCAATTAAAAACCACGAAAAACAACACTCAATATTCATCGATACGATCCTGTTCGCAACACGTACTTGCTGTGAATGTTTTGACTCAAATTTGTGAGATGGTTTGTTTTTAACAAGTCTTGATGGTTCCTGTGTATTAAGAACTTGATGAACTTTTTCTTAGTTAGTCTTGGTTACTTAGTGTCTGTAACATTCACTGTCATTTTACTCGGATTTTTATAAATATCATTTGAAACATTTTTTGTGACAACAAGTGACAACAATGAAACAACATTACACACTTGGACTGGATGTGACTGTAGCCTTGTTGCTCTGGTGTTCAGGTTCTTGTTCCACCGCTTCAGCACAGTCTCCACCTTTTCTGGATGTGCGGCTGTGCGCTGACATTAAATCATACAAGCAAACAAAAGAGTACAGTTATGTACACTGGAATGTGCACCGACCATTAAAGGGATAGCTCAGTTTTTTTTGTTTTGTTTTTTTTAACCACGATCATGAGACATGGACGCTGTCTGCACTGAAAACAAAGGAATACATGGAAAAACTGACATTAGATTAAAATCTACTCCTGCTTAAGGCTACAACATCTTAAAAGGTATGTTGACCGCTTTATCTCACTGTTAGTTATCTCGTGTGTTATTCTGTGTCTTGCAAAAAAAACAAAACAAATGCATCCTGAATGCATCACAGTGTGCCACAAAGTTCCGTTTCCAGAGATGAAAGCATGCTTTCTTTTCTTATGTGGGTTCTAGGAGCAGTGGGTAAACACAGCACAGTCAGTGCTCATACGACCACGTTAAAAAAAAAACCTCCCCTTTAAATCAAACCACAAATCATGTGATAAATAAAACATGGGAAAGCTGCAATTTGATGTTTACACTGCTTGTATATGAAGCACATAATATGTACAGAGGATATACTGCCACCTAGTGGCTTTAAAACACATGATCATAATTATTATTACAACGAGACGTAGTCATTTCTAATGAAACATGTGAAATGAGAAAAAACACAAAGTCCTAAACACTTGTGTCTTGTTACCTTTCCTCTCACTGGACTGTACTTCCTCTCTTTGCTGCTTGGACGACGTGCTCTCGTCACACTTAGCTGCACTAGACTCTTCATCGTTGGACGCCTGGGAGCTCGGACACAGCTGATCGTCTTTATCCTCGGTTTCCTCTGCCTCTTCGTCTCTTTCTTCCTCCTCTTCCTCCTCTTCTTCTTCGCCAGGTGGAAGTTCCTTCATGTTGAAGAGCTCCGCGGGCAGGTTGGGCCGCTTAGGAGGCAACTTCTGAAGACACGAGGAGAAGCATCATGAGCAGAGAAACAAGAGGCAGGAAGAGGTGTCAAATTATTTGACGGACATAAGAAACTACACTGACCCCGATGGTACCGGTCTTCAGTTTGAATTTGCTTCCTCCCTTCATGGCTCCAAACAGTGGTAAGGTCTTCTTCGGCTTCTCTGCCTCCGAGCCACTACGGAAACACACAGCAGCGTATCTCATCAGTGTTTACATGTGATCAAATATAAAGAGACTTCTGCATGAAATCCAACAGTAAAAGCTGCTGTTAGTGAAATGAACGAGTTAAAATCTGTGTTGAATATAATAAAGAGGTATTATTACTATGGCAACCTTTGTGATGTTTTGCAGTACTCCTGCTTTCTGGGATTTGTCAAGAATTTGCCTCATTCATTGAAAGAAATCTATTGAAAACATCCGCAGTGGATTTCAAGCTGACCATATGCAATTTGTGTCAAACGTGGCATCTCATCTGTACAGAAATATGTGCGTTAAACACGGACATGACACAACGCTATGCAAAAATGAGGCTTCAAAGGTCTGACGGTAAATCTAGGAGAAAGGTTTACATCAGACATCAGCACTATCCAATCAGGAACCAGAACTCCATAAAAAGGCAGTTCTCCCTGCTTGTTTGACTCAATGTCCCCAGTTTCACATTTCCCAGATTTCCCTCTTGAATCAGAGAATCCACATTGACGGTGGTTCTGTCCCTCACCTCGGCAGCAGCGACGGCATCTGCGCAGGCCGCGTGAGCTCCACCAGCTTGCGGAGTCGCTGGGCGTCTTTGCGCAAGTCGGCGACGTGGACGTGAAGCTTCCTGCGCTCCACTGCGTCCATCGCCGCCTCGCTTTTCACCGCGGTCATAAAGGCATCCAGCGAGTCCTCCTTAGAAGAGCCAGAAGAGTCTGACAGAAGGGATAAAGCATGAATGAATAATGGATGGGATGCAGACAAGCCAAAACTCAGGTGACTGTGACTCACCTCCCCTTCCAGCGTTTAGCTTTTTCTGGGTTTCTTCCAGCTCCTTCTCCACCTCGGACAGTTTGGCCACCTGCATATACAACATAGTGATTTACATTATAGTACAAGTGCATTTTACATTAAAGTGTTTGTTGTTATAAAGGTGGGGGAGTGTCATTTGTGTCACTATATGTATGTTTACTGTCGTTAGTGCAACAAAACAACATGTTGTTGCTACAGGAGGTGCTGATGCCAATGCTGCTAAGGCAGCCAACAAAGTAAACATTAGCCCTGCTATTCATCAGCAGCAACACTTTAAATGGTTTTCTGGAAAATGGAGATGAATGCACTGATTTGATGAACTAAAGCAGCGTTGTGTAAACTTTTTAGACGGGTACCAACTTTTAATAAAAGTGACAAACAGCGTTTCACAATTCACAATAGAATTACGATCTTTTTAACCCCCCATTTCTAAGTATTTTGAGTTGGTAAACTGGCCACTTCCGAGATATGTTTGATAAACGAATGAGTGTAATTTCATGTATGTGTAATTAAAAATATATACACATTAGAAACGTAATAAATCAGAACAAATAAATGCATTTAGCTAGAGTTAACCAGAATATCTGATTGTTTATACAGGTGCATGTGACTTTTACCGACACCTTGTTATTGCAAGTGTCCAGTAGAGGAGAGTGAAAAGTGCATATTTTTTGTGAAAAACAGAAAATTGTACTTAAATGTTGCCTCACAGGTGATAGTTTGTCTAAATTTCCATGAATGAATCTATATATTGTGTCTCGCTGCAGGTGGGTTTTGTAATTAAGATTTAAATGATGGTGTTGTTTTTCGTGACCTAGTACAGCACGTGTCACCGTATTTGTAAAATCGGCACCACATTGACGTCACTCAGGGATGAGTCTGTCTTTTTTCTTTGCATCGCACTTGATATTAATGCGAGGGTGTGTATTTGCGACGCGTCTGGTATGCAAAGGCCTGCTAAACACCTCAAATATTACACCGAGTCCAAGCTGCGACTGATTTAAATATGTGCATCACATTCATGTGTTTGAAGGATAAGCAAGTGAACGCCATGATTCAACTTTCTGTCTATTAAAGGCTTCTTCGTGTTGATGTTGGGTTTAATATCGTGACGTTTTATGTGTAAGTATCCAGCGTCAGCCAGTCAGCACACAGGCCTCACATTATTAATTTGTTAATTTGAAATTGTCATTTTTGTTGATGGACAATTACACACTTGTTGTGCAGCTAAAATGTTCATATATTACATGAAGCCCAGCTGTAATAACTACATGTACGTGTAGAAAGATATGCAAGTTCAGAAATAAAGTGGACTGATTATTAATCTGTAATTCATTTTTGTATCCCCATGTTCACATGAAACAATGATATATACAGTATATGAATGTATATATCTATATATTAATGATGCTAGTCTCATGTGTTGATCATAATTAAAGGTTTGAGCGGAACTCAGAGGATCTCAAGCATGGGCATGGCTGATGTGGTGGATTACAATTTGGATATTGTTCCTTCAAATATGAGGTTTTGAGTATTTATTTTTGAAAGATTATTGTTTGAAGTGTCCTTCTTAAAGTGTAGTAAAAAAAACACAACCTAAGGCTTCAGTTTTAGGATTACAAGTGAGCCAAGGTAGGTCATACCCTCACATCACTTCACGTTATACCCAGGATACTTGTGCAAATTAAGCTTAAATACATTACATTAGCAGCCCTATGCATTGAATCCCTTTTTGACCCAGGGGACCAGAATCTAATCAAACCAAGCCACATTGAACAATAGGTAACATGTTCTATTCCCTGTTCTCTCACATTCCTGTCTCTCTAAGACCAAACTAAATATTCTTGTGGAAAAAGCTGCCAGTTGTTTACCAACGACTCATAGGTCTCAGGCCGCTCTGAAATCTTTCCAGCCTTTTTCATTCGCTCCTGCCTCTTCCTCTCCACGGTGCCTGTTCGATCCAGGAAGGTGTCATCATCACTGTCGTAGTAGTCCTCGTCTTCCCAGTTCTTCTTCTTGCGTTTGCGGGAAACTGCAAACAAAATGATTTAAAAAAACAGGAAGAGAAAGATTATCCCTGACAACTATAGGAGAGAATCGCCCTGGGAATCTTGGTGGGATCATTTTTTTTTTAGACATTTTCACCTGCTTCCTGCCGCAGGAGCCCTCTGGCTTCCAACATTCTACAAGCCTCCAGGCAGCACTGGACGGCTGTGTCTTTCTTCTTCCCTGTGTGGGTCACCTCAGCAACTAGTTGTCGGCCCAAGGCGTCATCCACTGGCAGTCTGACAAGAAGAAAAAAAAATCAACACAAACTCAAGAGGTTTAGACCTAATGACCTGTTTGATGTGCCTTACTTTATTCTGCAAAGCCACATGCCATGACTCTTGTCTTCATACTCAAACTCCAGCTCTTCACCTGAGAGAGAGAGAGTATCAAATCTGATGTCAAGTCAAGGAAACATGTTTCTTCTGCATCTCATTCATAATATTTGATGTTTTCCCATTTAATTACAGATAATAATTTATAGCATTAGCTTTTCTCTGTCATTCATTTGTAGAAAGTGCAGCTACAGCTTTTGGACTAATTTTAATCACATTGGTATTCTTCATTTGTTTCCACTGGCGTTCTTTATATTTTTTGTGTTTTGGTTATTTTTCTGTTATTTATTTATTTATTATTGTCCCTCAGACAACCGTGTGTGTGTGCGTGTGAGGGAGGTCGGGTTGATTTTTGTATGAGCCTTTGTCTGACACTGAAAATCTGTCAAAAATAATCATAATAATAAAAATGTTCTTACTGTATGGTTTCTCTGAACCTCACATGTAATTAAGTTTTATACTAGCAGAGGGTGGTTATCAACAAAAAATCCAGGAACATGAACTTTTTAATGAAGGCAATTATTTTTGTTTGTGATTCTTCTCTGACACAATTTTAAAAAAAAAACAACTATTGATTATTAACCTGTTCAATATCAATTTAGGAAAGCACAACATTTGCAACCATAATTCTCACCTTCCCTGTCATAGAAGCCCTGCAAAGCCTTCTTGGGGTCTTTCAGGTATGCAGCCTCTTGGTCCTCCTGGAACTCTGTCGAGAATGGGTTTTCCTCATTCTCATCTTCCTCTGGAACAACTTCCTCATCTGCAGCAGAGTGAATTTAAATGGATAGAGTGAGTGAAAGGGAAGGAGGACCGGCCTGGGTTACTCGAGGTTTACACCAGCTCAGTGAGGATGACAACACAGCAGACATGTAAACATGAGCTCACCCATTCCCCAGGAACAGCCTGAATCTTCTTTGGATGGTTTGCCCTGGTGCTGGTTTTCACCTTCATCCTTCTCCTCTTTCTCCTCCAGGTCATCATCATCTGAACCATCTCCCATCATCCTTTTCTCCAGCAAATCTTTCTGTTTGCGGGCGCGCTCCCTCAGCTCCGTCACGGTTAAATCTGACTCCTCCTCCTCATCAAACTCTGGACCCTGTTGATGCAGAGTCAAGAAGACTAAATTTTTCTCTCCCATTTGTATTTGATACATGGCAACTTATCGATTATACTTTTAGGTCACTCGTATGGAGTGTTAACAATGAATTAGGAACACTGTAAATAATCACAAGATGTAGCTCTTGCATCTGGAAGTCTGTCTTAAATCTAAAAGGAGATGACAGGCCAAACATTACAGTTAATCAATAAATTGATTATGAAATGAATCGATCAATATGATCTGTTTGAGTAAATGGTTTGTATGGTTTGAATTTTATATAGAGCTTTTCTAGTCTTGATGACCACTCAGAGCTGCTTTGCTACAGTTTTGCCATTCACTGATTCATACCATTCACCCACTTTCCTGCGAGCTGTCAGGATATTATTTGATATAAACAAGTACTTAAACATTACAAATTAATCAAAAATAATCGTTAGTTAATTGTAGTTAATCATACAATAAATATTTAATCAATAGCTGCATTCAGACATACACAGACTTCAGGATATGACTCACCTGCAGGATAAAAAGTCTCGTGCTCCCACCAAACTTCAAAACGTGACCCACGCGGAGTCTGATGTAAGTCTTAGGTGGAATCTTGTTCTTGTTCACCACGGTACCGTGTGTGCTGCCCAGGTCATGGACGTAAAAGCCCTTCTCCTCCCCGACACACTCCTCCTCTCCGGCCTGCCCACGGTACTGGATCACGGCGTGGTACCTGGAGATGGACGGGTGCTCCAGAGACACGTCACACACGGGTAAACGTCCGACCACGAAGAAACTGTTGTGGGTCAGAGGCACCGTGTCCACTATGGTGCCATTTTTGAGTATTTCAAGCGAGTAAGGAATATCTGAAGCCCGGCCACCCCACGGTGGCTCTGTGTATGGTATAGGGGGAAACTTTCCAGCTATGGGTCCTTTGGGAAGCACTCTGGGTTTAGCGGCAGGCTTGTTTTTGACAGTAGAGATAGAATTATCATTTTCGCCCCCCTTATCCTCTTCTTGGCGTTTCCCCACGGGTACATTTTCATTAGGAAGCTGTGGTAAAGTGTCACTGGTAGTTTCAATTTTTTCGACTTCGTTGTTTTCCTTCACGCTTATTGTTTCGTCTGTCTTTGGTTTAGACGAAGAAGCGACGTTACTGCGTTTGCTGGCCACAGAAGGTGCAGCGAAAAGAGCTGGTTTCTTAAACGGGTCATCCGTTTCTGGTTCAGTTATGGTCGGGTCTTTTTCTCCAGGTTTGTCACCATTTTCTGTCACAGAACAGTCTTCAGTTTCCACTACAGAGCTCATTTCTTCATCTGTGTTTTCCATGCTCATGTCTGACGGCGGGGAGGCGGCCATGGTTATTTGGTGCAACTGTCAAAATGGCCCGGGTCTTCTAAGTTGTAACAAAAGTGAAAAAAACAGATGGTCATTTTATAATATATCATATAATATTTGCCACATATACATAATTTAAATATAATTAAAAATATAGATGCGACACATAACCACATAAGTATAATTGTATCTCGTTTAAAATGGTTTGGTTTGTTGTGGAACAAAATAATCATACAGCTATTTACCCGAAGGTTTATCGTAATAGGACAAGGTTAGAGCGTAGTTCCTGTGCAACATCCTTTTCAAAGGACTGCTTTGAAAAGCTTTTCGCAGCCTTTACATACACACATTTCATTCATCTCTGAACAATGTAAGTCACAGTTATGATTTTAACTTAACGGGTATACTTATAATTCGTTACACGTGCATGTTACGTACTTTTAGTTATTTAGCTAGCTAACTGGTGAGCATGTTATTTTGTGATGCGTTTTTCACTGGTTATCTCATGTAGTACCAAACTCCATTAAGACACTTGATATTTTCTGTTGGCTTGTTTTGTTGCAAGACATACATTGCCCTTGCACAATGATTTTAGATCTTAACGAGTACAGTGTAATGTACTCCTACATTCGGCATGCATCAAATACATCTAATAGCCGTCCGGTTGCTGTTATAAACACTGAAACGCAGTTCCCGTTTTCTTCCTCATTAATAAAAGCAATAAATTATTTTTAACTAACTACTAAAATATTCTTGAACATGCCAGTGAAATATATGCCGAAATAATTATGAGGCAGGTTTAGAGCAAAGTGCACGGACAGTGAATGTTTGCCAAGTAAGGCTGGTCAATATGCTCAGGTGTGAACTTTACATTAGATGTTAACGTTATGGCGGAATTTGGAGTTCAATTGCCAGCTAGCCTTATAAACTACCTTGTAAAAAGTCTCTTAACACTTTTCAATTAAATTCCAGGTGATAAGATGTGAAACAGTGCACTGAAAATATTTACGTTTGATAGCCAATTTGAGATAAATAGATTATGGTAAATTTGTCATTTTTAATTTGAACAATCTTCAATCAGTGATAGAAAAACCCATATCAGTAATGTTTCATCTTTTTCCCTCTTTACAATTTCCAGACTTGATGCTAGTTTAAATTGAGTCCTTTGCTTACTCATCATCATGATGCGTTATTGGGGAGAGATCCCCGGACCCGCGGGTGCACCTCCCAGCCGCAGCTCCTTTGACTTGCTCCAGCGTGAGTTTCGCTCAGTGGAGATGCAAGATCCTCCACTGCACCAGCCGTCAGCGCAGCGCCCACGTCCCACCACGATGCTGGACATCCCGTCAGAGCCCTGCAGCCTCACCATCCACACGGTGCAGCTGTGTCAGCATGCCAGACGTCTCCGTGGCCTCCTGGTAACAGCACAGGCTCAGGGTCAGAACTCAGAGGGCAGCCTCAGAGAAGGCGGCAACAAGATGGAAGAGACTGATGTCAACCTTCCTCAACGTCCTCCCACCCCACCTATCATGCCAGATGATCTGCTGCCTGTGGACAGCAAAGCCCCACGGCAACCCTTCCAGCTCCTTCACAGTGATCCTGAAAGTGACTTTTATAAGTAAGTTAATCTGGCTTTGTAACTGAGTTTAGTTTAGTAATCTCTCTTTTTTTAACTATTTGGGAATGCTGAGTCAGTCAGTGCTCTGACAGTGTTTGGTTGTCAATAATCCATTCATTGAAATGTTGAACTAATTTGGGACATTCTGCATCAAATGTCACATTTTTTCAGATATTTATTCCTTTTGAAATATTTAACTTTTTCTAAGAACATTCTCCTATGCAAAATGCATGGAGAGGGAAGATCAAGGCAACAACATGAATACTAATGTTTGACCCTAATGACTTTTATTGCAGAGAAAACGTCGTTCATATCAGTAGGTTAGAATAGCTTGATTCTAATTTCCACAATATGAATGAATCAGGGTTGAATAAAATTCTTATTTAAATCAAATAGTATTTTATTTGTTATCCACCTACTGCTTGGCCACAGTATTGATAAGTCAGTGATTTTATTCAGTTTGTACAAATCTAACAAACATGCCAGAATAAAAGGTCCCAGTCTACAAAATGAAATGTCAGTGGCAGCAGTGGAGAGATTCTCAGTGTGCAGCATTTGATAATGTAAAAGGAACTACTGGTCCTCACAGCACAAACTTGGTCAGTGAGTCTGTGGCGTCTCCAACACCATGACCCAGCATTCATGACTAACTTTACTACATACTTACAAATACTCTGCATCTAAGTTACTTGTGGCATTTATCTTCCTCCATCTCCTCTGGTTCATCCATCATTAGGGGTAAAGGTGAACCAGTCACAGAGCTGAGTTGGCCTTCTTGCAGGCAGCTCCTCTACCAGTCAGTGGCCACTGTTCTGGCCCACGCTGGCTTCGAATCTGCTCAGGAGAGTGTGCTGGAAACTCTGACTGACCTGGTCCATGAGCATTACCTGCGCCTCACACGCCTGCTGCGCGTGGCAGTCGACCGGGAGGCACGGCTAGGAGCGAGTCCCTTCCCAGACGTGGTGGAACAAGTGTTCCATGAGGTGGGCATCGGCAGCGTGCTGGCCCTGCAGCGCTTCTGGCAAGTTAGGATCAAAGATTATCACAGCTACATGCTGCAGGTGAGTTTGGCAATGGGTCATAACTATGTTATCATATAAATTGATTGTGTTTGTAATTCTGTTACTGTGAAACCATCAGAATTGCCTGTGGTATACAGTTTCAGTGTAATTTATTTAAAAAAAAATCTTTACAGGGCTGAAAATTCTCCATCTTCATCCTGTGGAGGGCAGTGTTACACCTTTCCTTGTACAGCCTGCTAGAAATAGTTAGATATGATACAGTCCGTACTGTCCATAGGTTTAATTTTGGGTTGTCAAGGAAACCCAATGGATAGGAATAATAACATTTGTAAAGATTTGACTTCTATGTATTTATTCAAGAAAACAATAATATAATAGTCTCAATGCTCAGATGATTAGGTCAGAGCTGTAGTCATCATTCAAAGTGAAAGATCTGACAAAGAATAGTTTCTGCCGTTCAGTATTTATAGCATGAAACAGACGCGGACAGTAACATACCAGGTGTTGTATTTTTCTTTTGGACTGAAAAATGTTCATGTTATGATGTCAAAGTTAACTAACTGTAATCTTTTAAATGAGGTATATTTAGTATTGTATAAGGCCCCCAGTATATAGACATTGCACATTAGTTTTGATTATATATATAATATATATGTGAGCTTCATGGCTTGGTCAGAAGGAAGGAGGAGTCAGCGTTTTACAAGACATCAGGTTTCAGTGAAGACAGAATCACAATTGCTGTGCACTGCCGTCTCAAACTGTCCCCAAAAATGCTGATCACTGGCTGATATCCCCATCATATTTATCAATTACTAGTTTAGGCAGTTTCACATTCATATGGCACATGGGGTCTGCCTTATAAGACATTACGGAGACATTACATCTCCTTGAGCTGAATCTTGTGCTTTTCTTATCGCTCTCTTTTTTTATCTTCGTCTTTCTCAATGTTATATGTTCTCGTGTTATATGTTCTCTTTCTCAATGTTATATGTACTCGTGTCACTTCATCTTCCAAGTCCTCAGTCTTTCTTCCTTCTTCTACTTCTCTGTCCATTTTGTCCAAACATTCCTGTTTTGTCAATAGCTTTGTCAACAACTCGTCAAGAATGTAAGGATCGCTCTTTCGCTTAAGTTCTCCATCAATTTTACTTTGTACCTTTGATACAGCTGCGCGGATTGTAGCTTTCAGCCATTGTGCGTCTTTTTCTGTCTTCGTGTTTGTCTTGCAAACTAAAAGACTTTTCGTCTTTTCATTTCATTTCTTAATTTTCCCGGGTTTGGCCACCAACCTTGACAACTTCTTTCAACTTTTACAAGACATAAGGTTTCAGTGAAGACAGTATCAGGATTATCACATTATTTCATATTCCATTACACTGTGTTTCTAACTGTTTAATACAGATGTATTCTGATGGTTGTAGTAATCAGGAAAGTAAAGATGAATGTCATGGCATGAATTTGTGTTTATAGTTACTAAATACTCATGTCACCACGTCTGTGGCGGTGAACATATGTTGAGAATTGATTTGCAACATGAGGCAGTTTAGTATGTAGAAATAGCAGCCAAGACACAGACCAGCAGCAGGTTTCTCCAATCCAATTCTCTCATTGATTTAATGCTGTAATGATTAGTCAGTCACTGAACAGTCTATTTACAGCAAATTCATTCTCTGCGGTTGTAGTAATTGATGAGGTTTATGCCATTCATCGATCAAAAACACATTTTCTAGTTCCATCTGCTTCAGTGTGAGGCTTGTTTTGCTTCTCTCTATTGTGACATTTTATAGACTGATCAATTAGTCCCTAAAGTAAGGTGCAAATGAATCGTTCTTTGGAAATAATCACATTTGGCACAATGCTGCCTGAAACCTGTTTTTCTTTCTGTTTAAATTGTTGTGGCTTCATGATGGAGAGAGGGGCAATGCAACCAAAAATTACTGAAATATTCGACAGGATTATAAATCAAATATTCTAAACTCCAGTGCATGAGACCTAATGGAGATAATGTAGGTCCAGAGTATGTTGAGCTACTAGAAGCAGCTCCTGACTTGCATTTAAAGTCCTCAGTTTCCTCAGATCTGCACTGTGTTGAGCTTAGAAAAGCACCTTTTAAGAAGAACACACAATATCACAGAATTTGCTTGTCGTGGGTAAATAAAGCAGAATAAACTTTCAAATACTTCTCTTCCGTGATGGTCGTATAGGGAAAAAAACAGCGTAAAGTCAAAATTAATCGCCTGGCGAACATTTGGCAATTGGACATTTCTAGTGCAGTTAGAAGAAAAGCAGCATAAATATTGATAACACTGCAGTTTGTCCAGTACTTTTTGATATTTTGGTCCGGACCAATGAGGAAATGGTACCAATTTAGTAAAAATGTTTGCACCCATCCCTACTGACCTCTTCAGATTTGCTTTATTATTTAACATGAATTATATATCTGACCTATCTGTTTGCAGAAGCTTCTGACTCGAGCTGGACGATATGGTCAAAAACAAGATTTTCATATTATATTTTAAAAGGAAACTTATAAATGGTTTAAACTTATAAAAAATCTTCTAAATTATATTTTGATATTGTCATAGTATGTATATTATAGGTTAGAAGAGAATAATATGTTCAGAATAGAAGACGAGATGATCCGGTATCAGTTCTTACATTGTCTTACACCAGAAAAATAGCACTGATAGTTTCTCTTCTTTCAGGTCAGTAAGGACCTGTCGGACGAGTATGAGCGGCTTGTGAACCCAGAGAAGGCTCTGGAGGACTCCAAACCCCCGAGGATTAAGGAAGAGCCCATGAGTGACATCTCCTTCCCTGTCAGCGAGGAGCCTGAGGCTGACCTGGCCTCTGGGGACCAGGCTCTCCCCATGGGGGTCCTCGGGGCCCACGGTGAAAGGCTGGCTGCAGGCCTGGACGGTGATCATTCTCCTCACAACTCAGGTAAGACGAAGAGTTTCCACTCCACATTTATATTCTGCATAAATGAATAATTTTCTGGAGAGAGTGAGGAGTGAGTCATGCAGAGTCCCAAGTTAAATCCTTCAGTGTTGAAGGTCTGCTGTTTGTGAACACATGGAGCTGTTTGTGGCCTTGTGGCTTCAGTAACGCCGAGTGGATTGATTCCCACCTTTTTGTTGCTTAACTAGGAAATCATATTTATCCTGAGGTGTTTTTAATCGGCTTGATAACATGATCTAGTTTTGATTTGCTCTCCTTTCTGTTTAAAGTTAATGGTAGAAGTCGGTAAAGCTTAGTTAAGGCCCATTTATACCAATGTATATACATTTCTGGTGGTTTTGCTCCATCATTTAAGCTCTCCCAAGTTGTACACAATGACGTACGAAATTAACGCAAAATTGTTGTAAATAATAGGGATGTGTCCATATGTTTTGGTCAAAATCAGTGGATCAGATATCAAATAAAAACCACCTGTGCTAAATGTATTCTTCTCTCCTGTAAGGTGGAGGCGGGGCCAACCACTCCCCTCTGTGGCCACAGGTAAAAATGGAGCCGCAAGATGGAGAGGAGGGCCAGGGCTCAGGACATCATCATCACCACCATCATCTGGGTGGGGATGTGTTCGAGGAGGGGGGACCCATGTCCACCATGAGCGAATCCGGAGGAGCCATGGCACCCTCGCCTGGAGGAGCAGCGTCCGATGGCAGCTATGCCTCGCATTCACCGGACTCCCTGATGAGCTCATCACCCGTTTTCAACCAGAGACCCAAGAAACGGCCGAAGAAGATGTGAAAGGAGAAGCAGCTCCTGGAGATGGAGGAAGAACAGTGGACTCTTTAACTCCACAGCTAGTTTCTTATCATGGACGCAGTCATGAGCGAACTTAAAGGAGGGGGAATATATTTTGTAGTTTTTCACGTTCGTCTTTTATGTGTGAGTGTAGTTTATCTCAAATGGCTGAATATTTTTCCATTAACTATCAATGAAGTTAACTGGTAAAAAAAAAATCTATTTTCAGTTATTCTTGCTTTTCACTTTCACTGTAAAAAAAAAAAAAAATCATTTAAAGAATATCTTTCTGTAAATGAATGAGAACACAGGAAATGGCTCAGGTCTAAAAGCAAATCATTTTGTTAAACAGCTTAATAATTCAGCAGAGTGGTTTGTTTTTTCAAGCTATTAACTCACTCTGTCCTCGCATAGCAATTACAGTCTGTGCCATTCATTATGATTAAAAGAGGCTTCACCAAACAGGAGAATATTTGGACATATTTTTCCTCATGAATTCATTATGCTGTATTTTTAACACTCACCACCTTGTTTACCTTCCATGGTAGACTTTTCATGTAACCAAACAAAGCAGTACACACACACACACTGTTCCCACACCTGTCAACCTGAAGCTGCTCGGCAAATTAGCATCTGTGTCAGTAATGAGGCAAATCTCTGAATGCAACACCAGAAGCAATTATGGTTTGATCCTCTGCATCACAACAGTAACATCAATCCAGCCTTAATGGCAAATTAATTACATCATGCATAACCGTTCATGCTGAATGTGCAGGTTTGATGAGGATTTTTCGCTTTGTGTAGTCCTCTGTCATTTTCACAACCGGTCAGGTAGTTTTCTTCCTAAGGGAGGGGCTGATGGGGTCATATGTGTTGATATTCAATTAGCTGCAACATTAACTTGATTCATCTTTTTATTTGTGACAAAATCAGTGTTCCAGACATGGGCTTCCCTCCATGTTAATGACGGTAGGTAGCATCGCCTAGCCCTAATGTGAGTTCATTTCCGCCCTGTTATTCTGTTATTTTGTGGTGACTGCAGAAAACTTAACACTGTCTGTCTTTGAGGAATGGTCTCATTTAACCCATTTAAAGGTACACGTTGTTGGGATATATAGCAGGGTTCCCACGGACCCTTAAAAAGTCTTAAAAGGCGTTGAATTCTAAAAACAAGGCCTTAATTAGAAATAAAATGTCTTAAATCCCTCTTTCAAACGTCTATTGTAGGCTTTTATGATTATTTTGTAAATGAAAAACTCAAAAAAAATCAGACTAACATTTAGAAAATATATATATATATATATCTACACAGTATGTATATCTATAGATATAGATATATATCAAATGCCTCTTGCAGTAAGATCAAGCAGATTAGGATAGCATAACCAATAAAACAATTTTGGGCCAGGATGTCGCAAACACCAGGAAGTGGATATTCTCACTTTTGCACTGGACCAAAAAGTCATGTTTTATGTTGAAACTGTTTTGAGCAGCTTTGTTGTTTCAAATATCAAATAAAAGTGGCATTTAAAAAGTCTTGAATTAAGCTTACCCTAAATAGAATCTATCTGGTTCATAATCAAGTCAAGTCAGCTTTATTTTCTAGAGCACATTTAAAAACAACCAGGGTTGAACAAAGTCCTTTACAAAGTAAAAGGCATAACAACAAGATATAAAACATAAAAACAATAAAAATCTTCAAAGTAAATAATTAAATAATAACATGCTAAAAATCGAGATCTAAGTGAGTATTCTCATATTGAATGAAGGTCAAGGAGAAGAGGTGGGTCTTTAAAAGTGATTAAATGGGTTCAATGGTGTATATATATATTCAATGGTGTATATATATATATATATATATATATATGTATAGTTGTCAGAAGAGGAAGAACAAAGATGTGTTTAATCATGCACATTTTAAACCTTTCTCTGGTACCACAACAAAGGGAAAAACACAAATCAATGTACATAAATGAAAGTAGCAGGACATGACCTGCTGTAAAGTAAACTATTGTACAGGAAGATGCTCATTATTTTTGTTGCTAAGCAACTGTCGAGTTTGTCCCGTTGCGAAACCATTCACGTTGGCAGAAGCTAATAACTGAAAAAATAAAACCTGTTCTTGCTCTTAACTAAGGATTACTGTTATAACGTCACGTCAACGGCTCTCACTGTCGTGATATCGTCTGAATAACCTTCAGCATAATGTGAACCAATCGATCTGACAGAGAATGTCACTTCTGCACTTCCTCTGGGCTCCATGGGAGGATTTGACCAATCACAAGACAGGTAAAGGTTTTCCACTCAATAACCTCTTATGCTGCAAAGAAACCCCAAAAAATGAAAGAGATCCAGACAATAAATACAATAAATCCTATGTCAGTATCAGCAGAGATTGTCCCGTGTTGAATAAAGGAGCAATGGCATTGGGTACCCTGACCTTTGACCTGGTGGAGATTCAAACCGGCAACCCGCGGGTTACAAGCTAATTTCCCTTTGCTGCCCATATTAGTTAGCACACAGCTTCTCCACTTATGGTGTAGCACCATGGTCTGGCTAGTTTATTCTGTCAAACAGCTGAATGTCCAACTTTTTTTTTCAGTAGAATTCACTTTCATGGATTTATGTTTTCCGTCAAACTCCTATTGTTGTCTCACTTTACTCACGCAATGTTTTCTTACACAGAGAGAGTGAGAAAGTCACGTAGAACTGATATTGCGTGAAACTTATTTGATAAGTTTGAATGAAACAGCTATTTTTATGCACTACAGCTTTAATTCTACTACCATGGAAATCAAATCTCTAGCCTGGGCTAGAGATAATGGTAGACAATTTAACAGTGGTCAGTGTTTAAACAATTAAATGTATTACCAACAACCTTATTGTATTCATGCTGTGGTAATAGACCCTTAGTGATGACCCTTCAGTTCGTCAGCAGCTGCTTTGCACTGGGGAGAAAAGGTGTAATTACAAAAATGTCAAGATATTTTTTCTTTTTTTTTGGGCAGGGGTTTGTGAGTGGGGGCCAAAATGTGTTGAGCGCCAATGAAAGAACCCAACGAATGATTAATCACCTTCCTCTGTCTGAGTCATTAATTTAGAATGAAACGTAATCTCTCCAGTCGTGTTGTGAGTAGAATGAGGAATATGTATAGTTTTTTTTTACGGGCGGTTCTTTAGGGCACTCATTTGTCCATTTGTGAACAAATCACAGTCGACCCCAAAGTAACGTCATTGATGGATTTTTTTTTTTTTAAAGACTTCTATTTATTGCGCTTATGTATGAGGAGCTGCCTCTGCGGAGGAGATAAATAATGAATTATGAGGTGAGAGGATGAGTCTAACAGAGAGATGAATTGCCACACATACGGGATGTGACGGGAACAAAGGGGCCCTTTGCTGCACATACCAGAGTTCAGAATTGATTTCAAAGCATCCGAGTCTCAGTCTAAAGATTTTCTCTTGGGTGATATGACTGAATTTGTATCGATGCAGCCACGAGATACTTGGAATTAATTGGGGGTGGGTCCAAAAAAGTAATAAGCACTCAGAAATGAGAGTCACAAGAGTTCATCAGAAAGCGTGAGTGAACTGTGAAATGAGCCTGCGTGAAAGTCAACATTTGTCACATTGTTGTGTACTTTTATCATATTTCACATAGGTATACACATAGGTATATTTGCATAAGTGTATAATCGCCATCTAGTGCCGCCATGTTTCTACAGCCTCCCGAATGAACAACCCAGACAAAATGTGCGTTTCCTGTTCAGTGTAAGCGTAAGCCTCCTCTGTTTGCTATAACCTGCAGTCTCATTATATGTGGCCAACACGTTCACATTTGACCTTTGTGTATTTCAGATTCGTGTCCCTTTTGAGAACAGTGTTTTTTTTCACTTTTCAGATTAAAATGCCGATTAAGAGTTAGAAAATGCCATTTATAATCACATTTTAATAGTTGAATTTCTTAGACTAGTCTTGTCAATAATTGGTTATCAAGAAAATAATTTGTGTTAAGATTTAATCCAATCAGAAATATAAATCTGAAACTGAATGAAGGTATATTTGTTCTATTTTATTTCAAAATATGTTTTTTTTTTGTTCTTAAGGGATTGTTTTGTTTATATTATTTATTTAAATCCATATTGAAAAACACATAAGTGAAGGAGTTTTCGCAACATAATAACGTTGTTAGGTTTACTAATCAATCTTCTCAACTTGAATCAAATGTCTGTTCAAGGCTCAAATAATCTAAAACTCTGAATTATTTCCCTGAGTAAAAAAAAAAAAAGGTTTCATAATTGAATATAAATGTGGATCACTTCAGAAGTTCTTGCCTCAGACCAACAATCCATCAAAAACATGACAGAAAAAAAATACCTCAAACGTTTTCACCCCATTATCAGGCCACATTTTCCTTTAGTTGCCTAAACAGTGCCAGCCCAAGCCTTTATGGGGTCCTCAGCAGAAAAGTATTTGGGGCCCCCCTCCCACCACCTGGAGTAGCCTGTGCTTGACTATTATCAATGTAACTCTACTTGTTTCTTTGATTATAGTTGTGTTATTTACACCAAACCAGTGTTACTCTTTTTTTTATAACCATTTTAAACCATTTTAAGTGCAGTGAAATCACAAAAGTGACTTTGTATTAATTTGCACTTTCATATTCAAAGTGATGCCTCGCCTCGGCACAGTATGGTTAAGTCGCAATTCCACTAGCATAGTATCTGGTAGCGGGTATATTTTTAGTACCCGCTCTGGCGAGGTTCTAAGCGTGCTGTGCAGATACTATGCGTGACATCGTCAGACTGCCGGCCACTGATTGGCCGTCACAAGAAGAGACGTCCCACAAGAATCAAGCTGCAGTGCTGAATTGTAGATTGGTTAAAAAGACTTAACAATCCTAAAAATGTGGGTTAATCTCCAACAATCTCAATATTTAGCAACAGCACTATTGATCGGGATGAGCAGTGAGCGGCATCACAAACCCTGCAGCTGTATTTCAGTCCAGTTGGAGTCTGTGCTCCAGTCATGGAGGAAGTACTAAACAAATAGTTTTAATTAACTGATTCTAATGATCTAATGATGATTCTAACTGCTCAACAAGTCACTAGTCACTCGTCTGTGTGTCGCATGTAAAAGCTTCATGCAGCCGTGCAGTGATGACTCCGCCCACGTTGAGTAGGGGAATTAAACAAGTGAACCAGCAGTGTTTTTAAAACTTAGACCAAATGTGCTAATGTGCATTCTTCAACTCCAAAATAAAACACTATTTAGATATTTAAAAATCTATTTAATATATTTAATAAAATGTTTTATTGACTTCATTTATCTTCATCATACCCTTTGTATTAGATGCATTAGATAAAATGTTTACTGTATTGGTGTTATTTTTATTTACTTTTAAAGTAATGTACTGTATGTTATTATTATTATTCTATTCCAGCTGTATTTTGGTCATTCACTAATAATAACAATAATAATAATAATAATAATAATAACAACAGCAACAACAACAATAATAATAATAATGGTAATAATAACATAATAATAATAATTCCTCTCTTCCTCACGACAGTGGTGCTAGGACCTATTGGAATTTCTCACTACATTTGTGATATATTCAATTTTATGTCTTGGTAGGGATGAGTGATGAGTCGAGTGGTTGTGACCTGTGTTATTCTCCTCCCGTGAAGCACTTTGTAAGTTGCATTGCTTGGTATGAAAGGTGCTATATAAATAACATCTGATTGATTTAAATGATAGCTTTCATCTTCACAGAGTAAAGCGGCGTCTGGAAATAGAGCCACTCTACAGCAAATCCATTTTACCGGAAATAAAATAGATCGCTTGAAAACGACACGTTTCTGTCCTTTGGATTTCTTTTATCTCAGCTCATGATGCCTCCACTGGAGGGCAGTGTTGCACCACATTATAACACCATGGCCTTCTGTTTAAACATATCATTTTCCCAGTGAGTTACCACAGAGTCGGCTATACTCCCATGTCCTGTTAGTGAGCAGTCATTATATGTCATCAGGGCGCTGCAGAGTAGTGCAAAAACGGTATCCTACATGGCAATAATTAGCTTGCTGCTGCCTTTGAATACAATCAACATGAATGTCTGGATGAGAGTGCATCTAAACAAACAAATGAGTTCTCTAGAGCAAATGACTGCGATCAATTTGTCCCTACATCAACATACAAATGTATTCCCCCCACTGTGGTGCCAGCTTTTTTGATTTATCTTCTTTTATTTTACTTTAAAACCACAAAAATCGAATTGCTTGTCAGTCATGTTGTTCAGCAGGTGACTGTCTCACATCTGCCGCTGCAGCACAAGGGTTATGGTTACTAATTAGGCCTTTTGTGTCTACATATAGCTGGCAGCGCACGAACAAAAATAGCACCACCATTTTCTCATTCCGTCGCACCCACAATTGATATGGCAGTGGGTAATGTATTCACATCAGGTGCTGAAAGCACTTTAGGTGATGGTGCTGATATCATAAAGAAGCCTTCAATCCCCTCCCACACCATCTACTGTAAGACTTGCTCTTAGTGTTCGTATTCATTAAGGCGGCTTAAATGTGAATGCGCTTGAAACTGTGCCTCAGCATCAATCTGAAGAGACTCGTCTTGTTTGTTTTCTTAGAGTCTGACACCGTGAACTCTCTCACTCATTATCTCCGTGCTTTATCCTCCACATGAGGGTCGTGGGGGAGCAGGAGCCAATCCCAGCTGACGGAGGGAGAACGGCGGGGTGCACACCCTGGACAGGTCATCACAAGGCCAATGTTACGACCAGGCTCAGCGGAAAAACCAAATCACGACATGAATCATGGGACTCCCTCTTCTCAACTCCCAAGAAACCGCCTGCAACAAGTCAATCAAACCATTTTCGAGGTTTATTAAAAATCAAGCACGAAACGTCTGCATGCAGTCTGGCTGTGAGGGGTTTGAGGAAGTCCGCTGCAGCTGGGATGTTCAGGCCTCTTATTGGGATTCCTTTCCTCGGCAGGACCAATCAGCTCCCAGGATCCACCCTAGACTCACTCACACAGGTCATTCACACAAACATGCACACCTGCAACCCATCTTACACTCACATGCAGACACACACACACACAAAGACCAACATAGAGAAATGAACAACCATTCGCTCTCACCAGTGGCGGCTCGTCCATAGAGGGCACTAGTCTCACAAGAACAAGAAGATAGGAATCATCTAAAATAATTTATGAAAACATGGGAAATCGAAATAAACAAGCTACACATTATACAGTCTGTGACCACCGTGTGTAAAAAGTGACATATTTCCAGTTCCTTTAGGGCGCACAAGTCTTTACCATGGACTCTCTCGCGATAGTGATGCATGCACACAGGAAAACTCCTGGGACTCTTGAAAACTCAAGCTCCGAACAGAGCGTCATGTCTGTAATCGATCTGTGTCTGCTGTCTTTTTGTTTTAATTTGTCTAGTGCTTTTCTTTTTTTTTTTTCATTTTCCATTGTCCAATTCATTTAATCACCAAACTGCATGTTTTTGGACTGTGGGGAATTCAAACCAGTGACCTCCTTGCTGTGAGGAAACGATGCGAGTCACTGCGCCATCGTGTGGTGTGAACATTTAACAAATTGAAATCTAAATTTGCACAATGCGGTTTGACTTATTGCCTCTTGTAGCTCTATCTTACACCTGGCACAAAGCGGCGCAAGCGTCATTGCAAGTTTCCAACGGTGTTATTTTCACGTCGCGTAGGTAACAAATGCACTTGCATTCATCAGTGCGTCCAAATCTTAGAATGATTCCACCACAGTAGCATTAATAAACTAAATCCTGGTTAGGATTTCTGGTCGAATGTCGGCACTCTAATAGAGTTGGTGATAAGACAGAGCATCGGTCGACAGCCAAGGACCCATACTGCCGGCGCTGCTGCTCCCCCTTTAACAGCCCCTGTTAACAATTCCAATAACATGGGCACGAGAAGTTGGATAATGAGATTTATTCTAAGTTCACTGCTGAACACTGCTCTTTCAGCTCTTAATTTTTATTTATTCTGCATTTGTAATCCTCCATCCCATCTCTCCTAGTTCATTCACTCGCAACTACCCGCATCACTCACTGCCCAAACAGCCCGACCACTGTGAAGTGCTAGCGAGAAGATCCGTGTCCTCAGGAGAGAATTGTTCACTTCTCCAGTTTCCTGATTTCGCCCATTGAAATAGGAAACCATCAGGCGCTTCTGGCTGGAATGAAAAGTGAAACTGATTGCCTGAATTGATGTTATGCCCAAAACACACCTATAAATAATTTACACACAAAATGCACCCTCTTTGCACCCCCTAATCTCACCGAGATTACACGCCTTGTATCCAGCAAATTACAGTTGGACACGCCCTAATGCACTTGTGCCACCCACTTTAGACCATGAGCTATAGATTGTTTAAATAGGGCCGTTAAATTTGATGCTTATTATTATTAATTTGGCAAGAATCACAGCAGCCCCTTTAAAGCCTGTATGTTCTATATAATATTTTCAGCATTAAACAGTGCGTGGGGGAGGATAAACGCATTAAAAGTACATCTCCAGAAGAAAAATGACTACAGTCAAAGTCATCTATTAGAATATTAGTTGAGTAAAAGTCTTAAAGCATTGAATATTCACAGTACATAAATATAATTTGAGTTCAATGTTAAAGTTAAAGTAAGAAGTTTGAGAATTCTCATCTCCTTAATTGTCCAGAATGTAAGAATGAATGACGTAATGATGAGACTGCAGATTGCAACAAATGGAGAAAATACTCAGCTCGGCTCTTTCCCATGAGGGAACGACATGGCCTTCACTTACCAGAAGTAATTTAGTTCTGCAAATGGCACACTCTGACTGGTAAGTTTTATTCCAAGCCTAGGAAAACCAAAATATCTTATTTATTTTAAAGCCTTTATGAACTCATAGAATCATAAAATATGTCTATAATATCTGCCCATAAATCCTCCTCCTCTGAACATACATATTGGACATTTAAACATGGGACATAAACGTAAAAAATGTCTTCGAATACCTGTACTTGATACTACTTGATTTCTTTCCTTCCCAACCTTCTCTCATTGTCAACTCTGTCAGATTAGACCAATTTTTTTTATATATATTCTTAAATGCTTAACACATTTATTAGACCATCTGTCATTAAAACAAGAAAAGATAAACATTTTTTGAGAAATCTCTCAAAAACTGACCGTTTCGTACCCAAATTTGAGTGGGCGTCTCTGAACACAACATTCAACCCCAAAAACAGAAGTAAATAACTATAATTTGACACCTTAATCAAGAAATAATAATGTGCTTTACTATATTTTTGTAAAATAGTAAATTTGAATATTTATTTTACCATTAAATAAAAAACAAAAAATACAATTTGGGTTAAAGAGCTTTTACACACCGTATTAACCGAGGAACATAAATAATTACCAATGCTGTTCATTTGCATGGACCTTATGTTGTGTGGTGGTCTTATAAATGTGTTAACCATTGTACACATGTATTCCACTCATTCCACTAGGCCCAGTTTCATATACAGTATAAACTATTTTATACCTTGAGATTCTCCAGCTGATGTCGCGTCCAGCCAAGCCAGACATGATGGAAAAACACATCATCTCTGTGTGGTCACACATGGAGCTCCGTCTGGTCATGTTCACGAAAATGATCTTGTGAATCCTTGTGGTCTGTAGCAAACATATTCTCCGTGGCGACGCCTGTTTGCACTTGTACGTTTTTATTTTCCATGCAATGATTTATTTAGGAAATATGGTGAAGTATAAGTCCCAGGAAAGGGCTCTCCCAACACAGATCTGACCATCACCCTGGACAACTCTGTGGTAGCTACTTCTCATACCGCAAGGAACCTGGGTGTGACACTTGATGACCATCTCTCCCTCACTGCCAACATTGCTGCAACAGCACGATCTTGCAGATACATGTTGCACAACATCAGAAGGATACAACCTCTTCTAACCCAGAAGGCGGCACAGGTTCTGGTCCAGGCTCTTGTCGTCTCACACTTCACTTCCTGCATGTGCCATACGACCTCTGCAACTCATCCAGAATGCAGCAGCTCGACTGGTCTTCAACATACCAAAATTCTCTCATACAACACCGCTCTTCCGCTCCCTTCACTGATTCCCTGTAGCTGCTCGCATCCGCTTCAAGACTCTAGTGCTTGCTAGCCATGCTACAAACAGATCCGGTCCAGCCTACATCCAGGACATGATCAAAACCTACACCCCAGCCCACCCTCTGCCGGTTTGCATTGGTAAACCGGCTTGCTGCCCCCTCACTGAGAGGATCACAGAGGCATTCGCAGAACTCCAGACTGTTCGCTGTCCTCGCTCCCAAATGGTGGAACGAGCTCCCCATCGACATCCGGACAGCGGAAAGCCTCCACATCTTTCGCCGCAGACTAAAAACACATTTCTTCCGACTCTAAAAAAAACAAAACAAAAACAACTTATGACATCGCACTTCATAGTTTGGCTTACTTGAAGCTCTTACTTACTTCTAGCTCTTATTTGTACCCAAATGTTTAAATACACTTATTGTAAGTCGCTTTGGATAAAAGTGTCTGCTAAAATACATGTAATGTAATGTAATGTAATGTAAAGAAGTATAAAAGCTCCAACATTTTCTATCTTTTAATGAGCAGGTTCTGTTTTTGATGCAAACTAGCAATCAGACTCTAATGGATTAAAGTACCCATAATGCATCCTGAAACAGAACACCAGCAAACACCACATCTCTATACATGGCATTAGCCATTAGCCCCAAACCAAGAACGAGTGCAATAAAAGGGTTTCATCGTTGCTTAATGAATTTGCTACAGTGTCAGTTTGACATGCAGTGAGGCTTTAGCAAGATACTGTTTCTTCAAGACCACAGTTATTCAGGGAACAGTCGTGGAAGAAGAAGAAGAAGAAGAAGAAGAAAAAAAGGAAAAGCAGTTGCTGGCTTATTTCACCTTCTACCTCGAGGCCCATTCTTGGAAAGCACAAGTGTGGAAGTCTGAGCCTCCATCAGTTTGTCACACCACAGTTGTGAAGCTGTGACACTTTGATTAGTCCTCAGTGTCAAATGTACCAAGTGCATGACACCATTCACACGCGCCCTCCGCTGGCACTTCCTCCAAAAACTGTCAAAACAGTTTCAAGACCGAGAAAAAGTAAGCGCGAGCAGCGGCGGAGCTGCCAGACATTTTAGACGTGACACCAGTTCTATCTCAGCTGTTTTGTGTATTTGTTGCCACATCCTCCAAAACCGTCGAAAGCATACGTGCACATGAAAGCCTGGCGGAGAGATCTGTTTCACTTGGAAATGGGGTTGGAGAGGTGACCTGACCTTTCTGTCAAATCCTCTGAGAGCAACATTCCCGGGAAACAGTCTGATTCATTTCTAATCAAAAGGGCAGAAGGAAACCACAAGCAGTTACTTGAGAGAAAAGTTTCAGCAATAGCTTCTTTTTTCTATCGTCTTGTTCTTGTGGAAATGTAGTATAAAGTTACAGTAGGTTGGATTGTTATTATTATTATTTTTTTAACCCTTTAACACACCATGAGTTTCTCTCCTCTCATACCATCCATGAGTTTAATGAGTTTAATGAAAAACAAGAGATTTAATCTTAGTGACACTTAAATACAATGTGCAACAATAATTTGGAACGCTGTGTTAACATGTCAAATCTGTTGTTCGTGTACAACCCGCAGTGTTTTCCTAAATAAACCATTTTGTTTTTCTTCATTTTAAATTGTTAATGCACTATTTTACCGTGCAGTAAATTGTAAATAACTGCCAGATATTTATTTTTGTTGTTGATGTTAATCTGCCTCTGTTTGGTCTTTATGAGCAGAAACAATGTCATTTATGCAGCATCCTTCATCTGACCTGACTGAGGGGGGCGTTTGTATACAGCAGCAGTGCAGGGGCGGGCGGGCGGGCGGGCGGGGACTATAATCCTATCAAACTGCTTCATGACGGTGTTTTTTTTTTTTTGGAGCAGTAGATTTCACTTCTGACACTTTGTGTTGTGCAGCATGAGAACGTCACCAGGCATTACAAGATCCGAAACGCGAGTATAATGAGAAACACGGAGCAGATGGGCTTAATCAGCATTGTGTGAACTACAGTGACAACGGTATGAATGTAACGTGTTTATATTAAATAAGATATGCCCTACAATTTTGAGCCTGTAGTTCACACTATTAGATTTTCAACATGCTGAGAGCCTCTGACCCCCCTCCCATCCCATCACTGACCCCAATCTTGCTTCCTCCTTACACCTTCAGTAAATATCACAGTGATACAGAGGTGATTGCTCTCAGACAGCGAACTACAAACTGTATCTACATTTCTAAACGTGCACTACAGCCACTCAGCGACGCGACGGAATCACAGCTCGTCTTCTCATGCATTCTCTTCCCTTGACGTCTGCGAGACAGCACGGAATAGCTCAGCGTCTCTGGGAGTCAATGGAGCAGTGGGCGGGCACAGATGCCGGGCTGACGCATGATGATTGGAGGAAGTGTCTGGAAGGCGGAACCACTTTTTGATTGACAGCGTTGTAGAAATGTACACATGGGAGACCTTTCTGTCTCAGTCCCAGGAAGATTTCCAAGGCAAGTGTCGAAAACAAATAGCAGCGGGTTGTGTGTTATTTGCTCGGCGATGTAGTCGTGGAGCATAAAAACACAACAATAACATTTTCCTTGTTCCAATTATTTGTTCGTTGGGGGTGGGGGTTTCCAACAGTTCACCTGAAGACATGAAACCGAGTCTGTGCCTGAAACCCTGACGACAAAAACAGTAGCTGGTCGTCGTCAACTCGTCTCTCTCCTCTCTCAACCAACCACCTTTTGTTAGATTTAGTGTTGTTTGTTGTTTTAATTGGTTAGAGAAGTCGGGATGTTCTGTTGCCTGTGGATTTTTGACCAATTGTTTTACCTTTTTTCATTCCGAGAGGGATGTTTTTTGTAACTTGGTGTATTTGTTCAGCTAAAATGTGTTACTACTCAGTTTGATTTGTTTTCTAAGCCATGTTTTGGTTCACCCTGCAGTGCAGCTATTTCATTTCATTCAAATGCGTTCATTTCATTGTGTGAATAAACACCTTTTTTTGTGACATTGACACTGTAGTGTGTGACTTTGTTTTTTGTGTTGTGTCACTCTGACACAGGTCATAATCATAGTTATTTTTGACATAGTCAGAGTGTCAAAAATAAAGGTCTAATTATCCCTATTTATTTTTCTTCACATGTTATACTTTTACTTAAATAACCACAGTTCAGGTTGAGGTTTTATTCACTCTTCTTTTGACAGAGGTTGCTCATTTCGACGCACACATTTTCAGTTTACTTTCTGTCGGTTTTCTGTTGTTTTCTCATTGTTTCCTGATCTGACAAAATAACTCACTCCCAAGAGGCCACAGAAGACTCAGAAGTGGGCGTCACTACCTGATTTATACCAGTCACTCAACTTGCTCTGTGCATGTGTAAAGTATGACTAATTCCTGTCAATTTCCAGGCATTTTAAGAAAAATAGCGTTTTTATGTTATCTTTCATTTTAGAAGTCATTCTTAGAAAATGCAGCTACTAACAAATACAGAGACATGGAGGATCCTTGCATGGATCAGCCAACCAGACTCTATTTTCTTCATACACAACAGTCAGCCAATATGTATTACTTTGCTTCTTTATATTTCAATAATGTTTACTAAAAGAAATATGTTATTTTACAGCTTTGACCTCTTTTTTCTTTTTTTTGCTTGGTCCATAATACTGTTCGTGCCACAATCCTGCGTACTGCAGCTTTAATATGTAAAACTGAACCTTGTACCTGAAGTGACACTCAGCTAAATTCAAAATTACCTTTTACATTCAATGCTATTCCAGTCCAACCTCACAGCTCATTTGGAAGCAGTTTGGAAGTGTTATGCTTTCCGAGGTGTTTCTTCTTTGTGCCAATTATTGTTACACATGCATAAGCAGGAGTCAAGCAAGCGGCTGATGAAAGCTTGGTGCCACTTCATGCGCCCTCCCTTGTATTTTTGCGGTTATTTGAAGCAAGCGCCCTCTTCGTCTTCACTTCCTTGCTCGAGCGTTTCTGTGAAACACACGGATTTTTCCAGCTGCAACAAATGTGTTAACCTTGCCGTCTTTTTTCCACGGCCAAATCACACATCAGCATGCGGCTTCACTTTGTTTCGGTGTTGCCTCGTGTTGCTGATGCTAAGACAATTTTACTCTTGTCCACAGCGACTTTTCTCAGGAAACACACTGTTGGAGCTCCCTTGATATTCCGAGCAGCTCGGGTGAAAGAACACATTTTGCACAGACAGGAACGGTCTTTGAAATGAAAATTCTCCCGAATAACTATCGTGTGCTTTGTGTGTTTGCCACACTATTGTCAAGCAGCGTTGCAGCAGGGCACAGCCTGACAATACTCAATGCTTGGCAAGTATGCTAATTTACCGTGGTGCCCAGAGAGATAAGAAGCGATGACACCACTTTTATGTTTGTACAGTAAATAATGAATGAACAGTGGTTGGGAATGTTGAAAAACAAGAATCAGTCGTCATTACACCTTGCAAGTTAAAAAGTTATGATACATTGTCACGCTTTTTATGTTCTATATACTATTATGTTGTATAATTTCTTTAACGAGCTCCAATGTCACATGTTTTTATGTTTATTATTCTGTATTTAAAGGTATAGTAATTATTATGCCAAGTGCCTGCACTGCCAGGCTCACCTTATAAAACCCACATCTGGTACTCACAATATTCACAGTATCCTTGTGGTGACAGGGGAGCTGATGTGTAAAATTTGTGTCACTTATGCGAATACAATTAAACGATTTTTCGAAAACACCAAAGTCACAAGACAACATATTTGAAGGTAGCAGTGTTTAACAACTCCTGTGTGTTGTCAAATTTCAGAAAAGCCTTTCTAACAGTGAGGAAAAAGCACTTTAAATATTCCTAAGACAGTCCCTGGGACATCAAAATCAACATTGTAGTGATTTAATCACGTACGTGTGGCTTAAAATGTCAACTAGACACCCATAAACAGCCTAATAATATCAAAATATCAACGTTTTAAAGGTTGCTGTGCCCTCAAAGCGGCTTCGGAATGTCTGATGACTAATTGTGTACCCTGGGTATTATTGTGCTTCAGTAACTGACTTCATGCAACCATGGTAACAGCATCAGCAAAGACGCTGTCAGGCAAGGCCACACGGTTGGTGTAGTAGTTAGCATTGTTGCCTTCACAGCAAGATGATGAATGAATGACTATGCCAGGCATCGCGTCACTTCACCAGCTGTTTTTATAAAAAAGTGAAGATGGTGGATACATGTTATGTGCGACGATGATGAAACAGTTCAGGTACTGCAGGAAACTTAAAGAAATGTAACTTAAAATGATCTTTGCGTTTTTACACTTCTCACTGACGTTGAAGTGTGTGTCTGCAAAGCCTTTTAAGACACATTATGACATCAATAAAACCTTTATTTTATTTAATTTGACAAAGTTAAGGGTATGCTCATTGTAAGTTAAGTTTCCTTTACATTTGCCGACTGGGAAGCTATGAGCCTGGATGTTAACTTCGGCATCGTTACAGACTCCAACGCTAATTCATTTTACTATCTTGTTTGTTTTACATGCTATTATTGTGAGTTGTAGGTGTTCGGTGGAGTAGAACGATCAGAAAGCTGAAAATGTCACAATGCTGCAGGTCTGAAATAAAGTCCACTCTTGCAGTTTCTGTGATATATTGCTTGATCTCTGTGGATTTAATGTGCACAGTTAACACTTAATGCTTGACACTGTCGCTGGTGACATTCAACATGGCACTGGAGATCTATACAAAGTTCCAGTGCCAGTTTTTGTACGTTTCACTAATACCGAGTTCTATTGACATGTCCTCTTACGGCGTGTTTCCAGTCGCAATAGTACCAGGTATTTTTTTTTAGTACCGTATAATGCTTGGTTGTAACATAAGACATGACTTTATGTGACCTTGAAAAACAAAAGTACTTCATAGTTATTTAAGGTTAATTAAGCTTCGTCACCTCCTTAAATGAATCAAATCCATATGTTGTTGAGACATTCCTACTGTGTGATTAAAAACCATGTGAACGTAAAATGCCTTTGCTATACAATTGATTCAATTACTCGTCCTTATAAATGTGCCAGCAGAGATAATGTTTTGCTGCCAGAGAAGAGAGAATGAAATTAACCCCGGGCCTCCCCACTATAGCCTTGACACTCATATCACAATTTTTCTATTAAAAAAAAAAACCCTTAATCTTTCCTGTAATGATTTCAGTCCTTATACAGAAGAGGAGTCCCACTGTTTGCACAAACTAATTTATGTTCGTGTTCACGTGAACTCTCAAATAAGACACCAGTGAGGTACGGAACGCCATGAAAGGCCTTGTGAAAATGTTTGGAGATTAAAATAAATGAAAATAGCATGAGCCAATGAGACACAGCAATTAATCTTTATCTTTATTATCTTTACATGCTTATTTGTGACATTACAAGTCAATCATTTGGCTGCGGTGCTCGACTTCATGGATGAGGATCAGGACAATATGTAAATTCAGCCACTTTGTCCATGAGGTTGTGTTTGGCAGACAGGCTTGTCTTGGTATTTTTCTCAAACTGCTGAGCTTCTGTTTTTTATTGAATATTTTTTTTTTTTTTCACTTTTGTCTCTGGAGTTTTCGTTCAGAAACGTGTGGGATTTATCCAGCGAGCAGCAGTTGTGGATGGAAACATCTTGTTAAATGAGAGAGGTCAGAGGTTAAGACTGGTTTGAGTTGACCTCATTTATGGTTCCACATTGTTCCTATGAGTTGTTCTCTGCATAGCTACAGACCCTGTGTGGACCACATGCAGTGTCTGACACCTACCTCCACGGAAATGTAACTTCATGTTGCAGCAATGCCAATTGATTGCTCCTCTTGGTGGCATTACGCCCCTGAGGCTAATGTCTGGCTGAGTCAAGTGCAACAAAAGATGGAGGGAATAACAAGGAGGGTCTGATCGATACTGTGAAAAGTACATTTGTATGACTCGCCGTCTCCCTATTACAAAGACACACATAGGGCAGCAAATTTGGTTGTTTGATGGAATAAGTGAGTGGAAGTCAAATGGTGGAACTGTTATTGCTGCCGTGCCGAGACACACAAACAACAACCCAATGGCATAGAGTACACCCACTAGTCATCCAGGTCATGGTATTCTTTAAGTGCTCAAAGAGTCAAAGTTTGGAAGCGTATTCCCAGAGATCTGTGAAAATATGCACCTCCAGCATGGTCAATAATTTAATCCCTTGAGCTTTTTTTTCCCCTCAAACTTTTGCCTCTAAATCTCCACAAACTGAATGTTGGTGAATTAATTTGCTCAAGATGAAGGGGTGGATGATTTAAATTCAGTATCGACATGGGTCAGATGTATTGATCTATCCTCTCATGATGTAGAGTTTAAGGTTGCAGGTGGCTGGAGTGGACCAACATGCACCTGTCAAGGATGAGACTAAATAAAGTGCACGTGTATGCCTCTGCCCCCGGGCTGTTTTCCATGACTTATGCCAGACTCCGTGGATGTTGTCAGAGGATTTGTAAAAGCAAAATATGCTAATTGTTTTCTTACTCAAAGAAGACGGAAGAATATTGATGCCACACTCTTACCTGTTTGCAGTATTTAGCTGAAGCAAGGAGGCAATTTATGTAGTTTAGTGGAAAGTGTGACCACAAGTTTGTTTTGATTCAATGTGGCAATAACAGTCTGATGTAGTGAGAGGTTGTGTTAACTAGAAATCTGAATCCGACCCACCAGAGCCATAAATTTATGACAATGACCCACACATTTAGACTTTATTTATATCTTATTATAGTAGTACAATTATCAGGAGGTCTCACTCACATAAGGTTAAATAAATAGACAAAATAAACAGAAATAAACAGCAAAATAATACCAATATGTTCTTTTAATTTAAATCCATAATTTGAACACAAGAGAAATGAAGTTGTAACCTTTAACTTAAAAAGCCTCATCTTAGTAACTGAACATTTCTCTATGCCTTGTGTTTGGCTGCACTGTGCTGCACAGCAAACCCTTTAGGAAAAAATGAAACACAGACAAAGTCTCACTCACTGTGTGTATGTGAGAGTGAGTGAGTGTGTGAGAGAAAGAGAAAGGTGGTGGAAACAATACAGTTTATTTATAATCGTGCTATCTTTGCCGTCATTTGACTGACCAACCTGAACCTTCTGTACTTTCTGAAGTCCATCCAATCCATTTTCTTGTTGAGTGTTGTCAGGTCCCACAACATGCCTCTGACAATATCAGCAACTTCACAGTCTTTCATTCAGGCAATAATTGGACTTTCATTTTGATTTAATTTGACTTTAAACAGGATAGTTTTTTTGCACTGCGTTGCATTTATAACTTTCCTGAGTCGACTAATTACATTCACAACTAGTTTCAGGACATCAAACTCACAAGCACCTTCAGGCAGCCAAGCATCACACAAAAGAGCACTGCCTTCTATTGTTGTGGCACAATCTTAATAAGACCATGGTGAGTGTAGAAACACAGAATCACATAAGAACAGCAGCTGCCTTTGTGCAAGAGGAACAGCACAGCAGATCAAGGCTATCTGTGCAGAAGCTCTGGAGAAAGGAGTCACTGTTTGGGTTTTTATCACCCGAAACACCCCCCACAACACTATGGACAGCAGATGGTTGGTTAGACAGAGTCTGAGAATCTGGTGATACCAGACACAGAGACATGGAACCTTGAAAGAGAAGCCAAGGCACATGTTGGTATGTTACAAGGTTATATGGAGACATTATTGTGATTATACATATCAATTTGTACTGCGATTTTGGCATTGGCAAACAACTGTCAACACTACAAAGCAAACCAAAAAAATAGGAGGAGAGTTGGACAATAAACGCAATGTGTGAGCATTGGCAGAGTATTTTAGAGATGATGTGTGTGTTCCAATGATGTGTGAGCGTCTCTCTGTGATCATTAGGTGGGAGGGGGTGAGACTTCTATGTCTCAGAGTCTGCAGAAGTCTTCTATGATTTGTGTGATGATAATGTCATCATCTGCCATGGTACAAATGGCCACTTTGCAAATGCATTCAATAACCCCAACAATTTGTGACCACGTGGCTCTTACGGCAGAAGGTCATGGGCGGCCGAGGCTCGTTGATGCACGTGGAGAGCGATGGCTGGCCTGTGTGGTCCCATCCAGCAGGTGAGCTACTGTTGTTCCAATTGCTGAAAAAGATACTGCTGGTTCTGATAGACAGGTGTCAGACTACACAGAGCATCACAGTTAGTTGCATATGGGGCTGCATAGATGCAGACCAGTCAGGGTGCCCATGCTGACCCCTGTCCACCGCCGTAAGCGTCAACAATAGGCACGTGCGCATCAGAACTACACCACGGATTAATGGAAGAAGGTGGCCTGGTCTGATAAATCATGTTTTCTTTTACATCACGTGGATGTCCGGGTGTGTGTGTGTCGCTTACTAATGGAACACATGGCACTAGGATGCACTAGGAGGTAAGCCGGCGGTGTTAGTGTGACACTTTGGGCAATGATATGCTGGGAAACCTTGGGTCCTGCCATCCATGTGGATGTTACTTTCACACGTACCACCTACCAAAGCATTATTTCAGACCATGTGCATCCTTTCATGGAAATTGTATTCCCTGATGGCTGTGGCCTCTTTCAGCAGGATAATACGCCATGCCACAAAGCCAAAAAACGGTTCAGGAATGGTTTGAGGTGTTGGCTTGATCTCCAAATTCCCCATATCTCAACCCAATCAAGCATCTGTGGGATGTGCTGGACAAACAAGTCCAAGCCATGAAGCCCCCACCTCACAATTTACAGGACTGAAAGGATCTGCTGCTAATAACTTGGTACCAGATACCACGGCACACCTCCAGGGGACTGGTGGAGTCCATGTGTCAGTGGGCCAGATCGATGTATAATTAATAAAATAATAAAAGAACAGAAGGTCTTACAAATGCGGACAAACTTCTGAGGACAAGTGGGAATGTGTAGTAACTCAGACACAGACAGCGGAGATTATCATCCCATCATGCAACAGTTGGAATCAGAACACCACTTTGGCAAAAAGCTGTGCCGTTCAAATCCAATGTCAGGCAACTCCTCTCTTCATCAGCTGCATTCATTAAAAATAAAGATTGTGGACAGATGTTGTGCCCTGGGAAGCCAAAACAGGGATGAGGCAAAGACAAGAACATTTCACCGGATCTCAGCGGCATAAGTGGATCCCTGCCATAAAATGCGCTCACGCATAGAAGATGAAGCAAGAGGAAACCACAGGCAACGGATTTACTTCATATCAGTTACAGAAACCAGCGTTTTCTGGCTTTGATATCTTGTTTATTGTGTTCTCTGGAGTTGGACGAGGGAAGGTTTATGAGGAAGCTGAAGATGTCGGAATAGCGTAGGTATTGTGCCAGCAGCGTATGAATGGGTATGACAGATGTATGAGATTATGCCACACATGTTGATGTTCATGTAGAGAATGGGTGTAAATGGGTGACAAATGTTGGGTGGTCATCATGACCATTTACCATCATACCTTAAAAATACCATAATGTCTTATTTGTATAGTAATTAATAGTAGTGTGTGGGGGTATAAGGGAGGATTTCAACTTTATATTAAGGTAATTAATGACCTTGGTTTAGAAACATTTTCATCTGAAGGTATTACATTTCATTACCAAGCTGCTACCTGAATATTACTTTGGAAATACCATATTTCTCTAATAATATTATCTACACTGATAATATTGTTACTACCAATGCAAAAAATACATTAGTTTTATGATGTATTACAAAATATTACAAAATAATTCTGTTACCATGTTATTACAGTAGTACTGTAGTATAAATATTATCCCTTCTTGCACCTATTTACAAAACCATGAAGATCTGCTTAAAAATGATGTGTGGCTCAACGATGGGCTTAATAAATGACTGACTGATGAAGACAGGGAATAGAGTTTCTCGTGGATCCTCACAGACTCAAGTTTTTCCTTTTAAATGTTCTATTTACATGCCCCTTTGGCTGTGAGGCATCAGGGGCTGAAGAACTTGATAAACAAGATCAGATTGCACAGACAGACGGGCGAATGAGCCGTTACTATGGCAACCCCCCTACACCATTTTCTCCCCAGAATCAGTATCCCTCATTCCAGATGCAGGCGATACAGGGAGAGTGTGATCCGGCAAGACTTGGGAAGTGACAGACAGACAAGTCACTTGTCACTGTGGGTAATCCAGGGAGCGTGTCACGACCTGATTCTATCTATACTGTACATCCTTTCCTTCCTCCCTTCCTTTAAGAACTGTGATGGCTGTCAAAGAAGCATCTAATAGTGAGAAAAACACCAGCAGAGGACACTTCATGCATTTTCAAGCAGATGATGAGCAGAAGGAGGCAGTCACCAGTACGGCTCTGCACATGTTTCACTGCACAACAACATAGGTACACACATCAGAAATATACACACACACAGATGTACCACCATGCATCACAATCACCTCAGTTCTTTGTCTGTGTGCTGTCATGCTGCTGTAACTGAGACACTTGCATGCTCTTGGATGAAAGCTGCCCTGCTTGAACACTTTTAAACCGATGCAGCCAATTTATGTCCTAATCACGAGTCTTATGAGCCCCTTCGCTTCAATTTCACCCCATAATTTTTCCCTCTCAATAAGTCTCACTCCAAAAACTTTCCCTCTGTGTTAATTGCTGAGACAGGAATGGTCTTTCCAACCTGTTTATGTGTGAACAAGAGCCTAACTAATCAAAAATAATAATATATGAGGTATGTATCGTGGATTAGGTCACTGGCACTGGCTCACAAAAGAGCAGGCAATAATTCTGCTGCACTGGGAGACATAGATGCCAAAAGAACAATGGGAAACATGTCTGTTGTTCTGTATTCAGGAGCTTACCTGTGGTCATATTTGTTAAAGCTACACTAGGCAGATTTTGAATTATTGCTCAATAATTCCATAATATCCTTCCAGCATCATTTATTATTCTAATTATAAACTTTTAACCAGAAATGCGTCATTAGCCATTAGTCATTAGAGTTAGTTCAGTTTAGTTCAGCAAAAGTCCATATCAGATTATAACGAGGGTAACAAGGCGCCAATAGCTGTTGACACATGGTGTTTCATCACTGTTTCAATTCATTATTGTAGTGATATTTGTTTCTTCCACAAATTGGAGAATTTTCTCTCCAGTCCACATATTGTTCTTCTCAGCTGGAGGGAAGCTGGAGTCTAAACACCAACTTTTCCATCTCTCAAGAATACATTTCTTATGCAATATTTCAATACTTTTCAATTTTACTTTCAATTTCTGTGTTTCCATTCAGGTTTTTCTATGCACACATTGAAAAGAACAAGAGGGTGCAGGCCAAGAGTGGCAACAGCAACACAGACTGACAACAAATAATAAATAAATACATATTTAGATATAAAAAATATCATAATATTCATACATTTAAAAAATAAAATAAAATACAGAATGATAGAATATAAAAATACAGTATATACCGTAACATTTTTGGAAGTTATGAACAGTGAACAGTTATGAAGTGATAAAACAGGACAGCCCAGTTCATGTGATTCCAACATTATGTGAGACCAGCTCTTTCAGATTCAGCTGTTTTTGTCAATTATTCCAAGGTGACAGAGAGCTGCATAATGGAACACCTTTTTCCCATTTTGGTGTGGATCACTGAGACATTTAATAATAATAATAAGTCCTGTGAGCCCAGGCCATGATTTCTACCATTTTCAAAAATAATGGAGGACCCTACATAAGGAGGTAATGCAGCCATCCAACCCTGACATACAGAAGGCAATGGTCTGAAATGTATAATAAACATCAGCGCCACTTGACTGTCTGTCCAGTACATGTAGACACTGAGATGATCACCAAGCATCATCAAGCACCAACATGAAAATGGTAGTAATACTTTAATTCCAAAGTAAAAAAACAAATTTTTTCTTAGAACATTTGCTGAATACGAGACTTAAAAGAGAGAGAGACTCATCAAGAACAACACCAAGATTTTTATAATGAGGAAGACATTCAATATAAGAGCCCAGCTGGACCATGGTGACAGTTTCCATCTGAAAAATCAATATTCTAAAATTATTTTTATGAACCACAAATACAAAGTTGTGTTTCACACATCCACCAATCACTCAGATTATAACATAATAATTCAGACCACAAATAATTGAACTGAGTATTTATTTACAATATCGTTTGAGGAACAGCCGTCCCGCACAGATCACAGTCTCTGGTTCAGCAGTCTGATTGCTGAGGGAAAAGAAGCTGTTTAACAGCCGTGAAAGGGCTTGATCCGACACTTCTGGACCTTTTCCCATAGTCTGCATGAGAGTGAACATGCCATGAGAGGGATGAGTGGAGTGTTCGCTGTGTACACAATTTTGGTTCTTGTCCGTGTTCAGAATAAATTTCAAGCTTCTTTGAATGGTATTACAAGCTAGTAGACGCAGAGACAGAGAGCCAGGTTTGGAGTGGATGCTGAGCTTCACGTCACGATATCAAGAGACGCGACATAGAACGACACTCTTGTGCCTCCTTCTGTCGTTATGGGACGATTTGACCAATCACGGAGCAGTTTAGAGGGTGCTCTCATTGGCTGTTCAACCACTGCATGAGAAGTCTGCTACGCTGTACAAACCGAGTGACTTTGGCAAAGTATCGAAAGCACCTTGGAAATGCAAAACTGTGTAATATAATAATAATTACGTGTCTTTATAAGTTCAAACTTGATTTTTGTTTTAAGTGACAGCCCTACTTCCTAGGCTGCAATGAAACCTGAAAAATAGGTAAAAAAAAAAAAGCACCGAGTTTCAGAGATTGCTGTGGAAAACAAGCGCACCTGTCAGTACTCAGCTGATAAGGAGCTCAAGACAGAAAGCTGTGACTCAAAAACATGCGCGTTAAATCGACAATTTTTCCAGCAAACTTCCTGCTGCAGCTATAAGTTCTATTTTTTTAGATGCAAATTGGCAAAAACATTGAGGACCCTAAAGGCAGAAAGTTTTTTTTAATAAATCAACAGCACAAAATGGCAAAAATAGCAAAAGCAGGAGGGAGAGACAAAATAAAATGAAACAATGAAAAATACCTCAAACACGGGACAGAAGAAACTAAACAAGAATGAACCAACACAGACACTGGGAAGCACAGTGTTGGGGGACAGTACCCTGTATTAAATGATGCACCATGAGAACATGAGAACATTAACATTGAAAATTGTATTCTATTAATGACTTTAATTAATATTAATATTAATATAAAAGTTTCACAGGGCACCTGTTTCAGTCTCATAAATTCAGCGGATTACCAATTTGGATTATGATTGATAATTCACTTAAAAATTGGCAGCAATAATGGCTTGAATGGAAGGATTGTAGTTCGACTGGGAAGAGGTTGGCAATATTCACACGTGTGAAACAGGCACAGACGAGACTAAACAATGTCAGTATGGACACACGCAGATCGGATCTGATCACAGGCATTATACTGTGAACAGTAAGTCCAGAAGATCAGATTCTGATGCTTACAAATCCAATTTAGGCTGCATTCTCCACAAGGCCTAAATACATTAGGGAAGCAGGAATAACCATAAACAAGTGAGACTAATACGGCCATGACGGAGAAGTGAAAAAAGTCCAAACAGAATAAATGTCGCCTGGAAAAATCCATGGGTCGCGTCACACACGTCTCGACTTATCGATGCTCATGAGAGTCAAGTGATATTTAAATTTGAAAAAGGGACTAATTTGTCACAGCCTTCAAGAGAATATTAGAGAACATTCGTCAAAAGTGGCAGGTGTACCTACTGCTGGATAATTAGAGTCATATTTATGTCAGAGCAGAGAATGGGGAATATAATATAGGCTCAATATCACCCAGTGGAGGCCGTTGGAAACATGCGGCATGCGCTCTGTCGACACCACTCTCTTGGTTTCCATTGTGACAAGACAAGTGCAACTGCACGACATTTCCAGTTGGAGTGAGCTCCCGCATGCTCGTCATAGTTTTGACTGAATAGATGTGAGGCGGAGGTCATCTTTGCACTGACAACCAACTGTGCAGCACGGATGGTGCATCAGTCAACCTTTCCTCCCCCCTCCCGCAGGGCACCACCGCTCTCCTTCACTCTCCTCTGTGTGCTCTCTTTTAGAGGAATTCACACATTGGAATGAAAGAAGTGGGAGCCAAAATAAATGCTGCTTCTGGTGCCAAATCATGGCCCGTACTGGATGGTGGATGGAGGAGAGGAAAAGGAAACAATCAGAGGGCGAAAGAGACGAGCAGACTGCTGATTTTAAAATATATGCATTGAATAAGAGGCTGGGGCTGTTAAATTGTGAAAAAGGTGGTGGGAAAGGACTAATATATAATACATATGAAAAAAAAATATTTATAATTAATATAACACAATAATGCTGCTCCAAATACATAGCATTTTCACAGTTATTTTTTTTTTTTTGGCTATCTTGACTGTGGCTAAAGGCTAAAGACCCTGGAATACTTCCGTGCACATGCACCGAAGTGTTAGGGTCCTGTAGTATCTGACTTCACCATCAGGCTCGGATGACTATCCTTGGCGACGACTTCTTCCTTATTCAATTAAAAAAAAACTAAAAACTTTATTGATCAAGAATATACTCATGCACACAATGCGCGTTGGGTACCATACCAGGGCCCATTGCAGTTTTCACACAATGCAATGAAAACCATGTCTCTTTCACATTAAAAATGAGCAAGTATTCATGGGATTCATGGTTTTGAGTCACGTGCTAATTGTGACATCATGGAAACACGAGGCGTCGAGTGAAGGAAACAACATCCTGTCCCTCAGCAGTAATGTTACAGCCTTACTATTTTGCATCTTTTGACTTAGCTCTCTCTTTAATTTGATTGTTTAGATGAGCCAATCAGTGAAATAAAAGATATGGAGTGCTGTGCCCACATGTGAGTTTTTGTCTATGCAGAATATATAAATCGCCACACTTCTCCTAGAGAGTGTTTCTAAGAAATGGGTTTCTCTTTTTATTCAGCGATATTCAGTCATTGATGGGAGGGAACAGCTACGTCACGGATACAATCATGTGTTGTTGTAATGCAGAGAAAAATAAAGAATTACTTTAATGACGCAGCTGTCATATAACAATAATTGGAACTACTATGAAATAAAGATCTGAAGAACTTGAAATCAAGAGCCCAAAACCAGACTGGTATATGTATGTAGATCATTCATTATCATCTAAATCCTGGCATTAAATATTTGTCATCTATGGTGGGAAAAACTATTTTAAAATCTAATGCATCAACCCCCCCCATGACATTTGAAATATAAATAATCACAACCTGACATTTGGGAATGTGAATCTTACCTCCCTCTTTGGATCTTCTGTGGGAGAATCGCTCAATGAATGCTTTTCTTTAGGCTCAGGCAATCTGACACAGAACATCTGAGCGGATAAATGGAAGCAGCCAACACAGCAATGCACATTAAGTTCCGTGCTGAGGCTTCTGGAAACCACATTCACTTCCAAATGCAATTTCCCATAAGGATATTAGAGCCAGTCGAGGCTGCTTTTATTTTGTGTAACCCACTTTTAGATTCAAATCAATGTCTTGCCCCTGTAGTTATCAGTAAAAAAAGGTTAATTCACTACAACTCAAATTACCACAACAACAAGGCTTTTGTAATTAACAAAAAAAAGAAAACTTTACCTAAGCAGAGAAAGCACTCAGAGAGAGCAAACATTCACTATTTCCCAAAGAATCAAAACCCTCCTGAATTTCTATATCACCACTAAAATCAAATAATTGTTTTCCTTTGGTCAAGATCTGCTTCCATATTAGTAACTTGGTTCATGTGTTCAGTTACACAGAGAAACAAAATGATATTGTCAGTAATATATATGTATAAAAACACATTTTCAGTGGTTAACCCTTTAACACCTAAGTGTCAGTTTTTGCTTATTTTAACAATAAAGGGCCAGAAAATGTCCGGTGAGTAAGTGCTTTAGCCCAGTTTTTCCTGTATAACCTTTAATATCTGGCAGTTGTTTACAATTTACTGCACGTTAAAATTGTGTTTTTATTTAGAAAAGAACACCAGAGATTGTGTGTGTTAAATTGGAAATTTGAACAGCATAACACAAAATACAATTTGTTTGAGCCTTTGTCTCAATGTTCAATGTTGTGCATACCCGTCATCTGCGATACGCTCGGTGTTAAAGGGTTAAATTAAATATACGAGCACACTTTAAATCAGTAGATGACAATATTATATTATGAGAATATTATATTATATAATATATAATATTATAATAATATTATATTATAAGTAATATGGTCCTCTGTACTTGATAAAAATGCCAGGAATTTTTAGTATGAAGCCACACCTATGCTGGTCCTGGAAATATTTCACAATAAAAGCCTTGTAGAAAAAAATGAATTGGAACAAGCACCTGAAATGCTTTTACTTTGAAACGGGTACAGGATATGTTTTTGTGATCAGTCACTTAAGTTCATGATCCTACATTGCTCTGAGCATCAAACTCAGCCTTTTGTAACTGTTTTAACTGAAGGAGAGAGAAAGACAGGGACTTCCTCTGGCATAAATTGCATACCGTGCATTTAAGATACTTCCATGCCCTTACCCTCTTTGGGTGAGACTTCTGACTCATGTGAGTGATGCAAAAGAACAAGCTGTCTAAACAGTGAGCCGAGTAAATGGGTGAGAGAGTGATCTACCACACAGGCTGACACAACAGTCTGCAGCAGAGAGGATGACGAACGCTGGGTGATTTATCTATTGAGGTGATGAGTAAAATTATTGCATGGACGGGTGAAGGAGAAGTTGACATGATTGCCACACACACACGCTGCAAACCAGAGGGAATGTGCATTTGCATATAAAGTACAGGGGAAATGCTTGAATAAACACTATTCTAAATTGTTTTCATGACAACATTTAAGGCAAAATGGTCACCAGCAGTTGGAGGGATCAGTGGTGACACATAAGAGACAAGTGGACATCCCGGTGTGTTTTTCACTTTTATTATTTATTAATTATTTTATTTACTTTATTTGACCTCAGATGTGTTAACGAGTCCCATTTTAGAAGTTTAAAACCACAATTTATTGTGACAATTATTGACAATGACTTGATTTTTTTTTCTCTGTCATGACAATCGTCCGCTAGTTTTATCACAATGTGCTTTACTTTAGCATTTATGCAAACACAATTTACAAAACTAACATTATCTTCTTTTGACAATCTGAAAATCATGATGGTATAAATGATGTGAGAAGTAAAAGCTCATCTCCCATAGACTTCCATTCAAAATTATTTTATTAACCAGTGGAATCACCCTCTGGTGGCTATTCAATTTGAATCCCGATTCGACCGTGGGCATTTCTGTATGGAGTTTGCATGTCCTCTCCATGTGCAAGTAGGTTTTCTCCGGGTTTTCCAGTTTCCATTTATGGTCCTTATGCAGAGGCTACATTCAGAGTGAATGTAAGAGTAAATGGTTATTTGTCTCTACCCTATACCTTTCACCATGTGTCAGCTTGTACTGCTTCCAGCTCCCTGTGAGGATAAAGCAGTAGACAATGACTGAAACATCATATGAATCTATAGTCCATGGAAACATCCTTGAGACTGGGATAGAAAAAGCTAAACACAAGGAATAAACAAGGAGGCTAAGCCGTGACTGGTAAAATCACAGTAATGAGATATCGGTCAGCTGTTTTGATGAAAATGTGCAATTACATGTTTAGCATTCATTTTCCTGCTCTAATTATGTCCACCTGGTGAGTGTAAGCCCAATAACCACAGTCCATTCCTTTTGAATGGCTGACAAACTCCTGAGTTAATTGTGGCTCTTCAGCTGCTGAATGCTCCCATATGTTCATCAGCTAGTGGCTAACTTTGTCTGCCTGATGTTCGGTTGTTGGCAGGAAGTGTGTTGTGCTTTTTGTTTTTCCCCCTGATCAGAGCTTTCTCAATGAAAACAGCTGGCTCCTGCATCTGGACACAAGGTTGGTGACAACAGAATTTGCCAGCTGGAAAACCAACATGATGAGATGACTGAGTGCAAACCTTTGGAAAGATGAGAGGACCTGCACAAATGAAAATAAATACAATCTATTTATTTTTTTTTTCTCAGTACAGATCCAATCTCAACACTTTATTCAGCTGGCAAAACTGATGGTGTACCCACAAGTTTAATAAAACCAAATAAGTGTACCAAGCACACTTACTACATTTGAATTTAATCGTGCATAAACTGTACATTTGAAATTTAGTGTCAAGTGTTTCCATAATTCTACCCTCCAGAAAAACCAGCTCTTCAGTCAGTTTTTTTGTCACTATATTTTTTAAAGTATTGCCCTTGAAAATGTCCTAAGTGTCCATTTATTTTAAAGTGAAACTGTATCTAGCTCCCAAATGGAAATTATAAACACATTCACAACTTCAGTGAAGGACTTCTTCATGGAGAGAAGCGGGAGCAGACATTTTTAAAGGCTACATTTTGTTTTACAAATGTAGAAATGATGGCACAGAATAATAATAATAATAATAATAGTAATAAAAAACAAATCTGTCAGAACTGCTTCTCCTCCATAAAGCTGCATTTACACTGCAGGCTGCAGTGAGATTTGCTTTTTCTAAAAGTGTGTGCTCTGCAGCAGAAAGTTCTGACCTGGCCTGAACCTCCTCCATGTCATTTTTTTTTAGAAGTGTGACATGGATTTAAAGCATCACTCCAAGTGCTATAGCATTTTCACTTAGTCTACACTGTTCTCAAGACTCTCCTCCAGGAGCTCCTGCTTCAAAACCTGTTCCTGTTTAGCTCCGATTTCAGGGTGGGAGCTGTGATCCATGCAAGTGCAGGAGCAGCCTGACTTGGCATTAAAGATTGTCTGAGATGTGTCTAACCGAAGGAGAAGCTGTAAATTCAGCCTCTCTTCGCTGGCATCTACCAATAACAAAGTCGCGACAAACACCACTGACTCCAAATCCACGTTTTGAGTTCCAAGGAACCGTTTGAAAGAAAAAAAACGAAAAAAAAAAAAAATAACTCACAGCCTCCGTCTCTCTGGTTTTATTTGCAGTATTGCACAGAGAAATTTTTATCTAGGGTAAAGTTTTTGCTTTCTTTCTTGGAGGCAGAGTTAACTTTTATGACTTTTCTTATAGCCTGCTGGTGCAGAAAATACTTGTTAAAGGTAGCTGAAATTGCCAAGGCCTTGCAGGAAGCATGCTATTAGGCTGGTGTACTTCTGTATTTGTGTGTGCATTTTTTTTCTGAATACAAAAGGCCACATATTCTCAGGGGGAGAGAAAACCAGCAAAATGCAGGGAAGGAACAGACGCACTGTTACTTAAAAAAATATAGTGTTAAGAATTTAGAGGAACTTTAACTATTGTGTTATTTATTACAGAAAAGCACATGCAGGTATTTCAGTGCATTCTTAAATCACACTTTACAGTCTCTACAAACAACTGATGATTACAGATACACTAAGTTTGTAACTGTCACAATAAATCTTCAACCAAACATTAGCTCAGTAAAGTATTTATTATAGCCACTACATTATGTTATTTAGCCAAACAATAACATGGGAGAATATACAATACAATATATACTGTACAAATAGAGACATTCAAATAATAAATGCAAAAGAGGTAAATAATAGAAGTAACAGTGTAAATGGGGTGTAAACAAAGGCGTTATCTTTAAATCAAAGGTTGATATAAGAAAGAAAATGCTTCTTCTTCATGTTTTGTTATCATGTAGTAGATAGTCTCAGAGGTCAGAAATGCTTTTCAGCCCTAAACTGTTCAGGACCTTATAAACCAATCAGAAGTATTTTGAGGTCAGTTCTTTGACGGACTGAAAAAACAATGTTAGGATCTGGGAAATGGACTAATGTGATCCACACTCTTGGGGTTGGTGAAGAGTCTGGAAGCAGAGACACATTACTCTAGTCAAGTCAACTGAAATTAATGTGCAGACAGGTTTTGCCAGAAATTCTTTAATTATTATGTTTTATTAAGATAAAGGTAGACTGATGTTACTGCATTAATGTGGCTGTTTAAAAAAGTCTGGCTTGGTCATAGTACATTTCAAATGTACTGACTGAATCTCTCTTTTCCCTGTTTCTAAACGAAATTAATCGTATGCACGGAGCGTCCCTTTACGAGGCAGCCAGTACATATTCAGTCAGATGTTGCTATGACAAAACTCGACTTTTTTAAGGCAGCATTGGCAAATTAAAACTTCCAATATCGATCAAAAACATTTAGATTGCCTTTTAGTGCTCCTTGAGGGATTCAACATGGCCTAGGAGAGCTGCTGCATCCATCTGTGCACAGCTGTAATTCCATAATTCAGCCCTTAAAAAACTCTTGGTAACCCACAGACACTGACTGTGACACCTCTTTGCACCTTTAAAGGTGACATAGACCAGAAGCTCCAATTAACACTGCGTTTGTGTGTGTATCTGCGTCATTACCTCGTTTATGAAACCCTAAAGTTTCAGAACAAACAGTTCAGCCACTGCTGAGAAAATAGGGTTTTATTGTTTTCCTGGCCTCTGCGAAGCGGATCGGCACTTCCCTATGCTGATGATGTCATCAGAAATCCTCCCCACTCCTCTCACCACCGTAGCGACTCCTGGTGCGGGCACTAGTCCGGGCACATACGGTTGCATATATACAACCGCAGAAGAGGAAGAACTACTCTGATGCAGAGCATCCACCGTGCCAGAGGGGGAGCTGTGTATCTGAGAGCTGGCCTACCAATTATGTCACTTCCAGGTACCTGGCCAATCACAACACAGTTCACGTTCTGGGGGTGGGATTTTGGTCTGAAACGGCATGGCTGATGAGGGCGTCAGTGAGGAGATATTTTGATCTGCTCGCTTGCAGCGACTAGGAGGTTTTTAACCATGAAAACAAGCTAATATATGTAAGTAGACCTCCATAACTAACATATATGTGGGATACAAGCATTCGATGTCACCTTTAAATGACAGCTCACCAGAGATAATCGCTGTAGCTTCGTAAAAATCAGGACGTGACCATGGATATAGTCAACTCCATCACTGATTTGTTCAATGCATGTTTCAATTTGTTCTTACTCAGAGCCCCTTTGGAATCCTAGCCCTCTAGTGATATACATCGCTGTGCCATCTGCATAGTTATAGTGACATATTTTGTTGTTTTTCATTATCTGTGCTAATGGGAGGATGTGGGTGTGAAACAAAAGAGCGTTGAGGTGCCACACATATATTTTCATATAGTGATTGAAACACTGTATAAATTCTACAGCAGACTCGAATCACAAAACATTACATTACAGTAGCTGTTGTTGTTATCTGTACACTGACATGTTTGATGACTTTTAGTCTTTTTTTGGTTCACCACAATCTGTTCCAAATCCAACTTCCCTGCGTAGTTGTTCTTCAGTGCCATAAATAACCAGTCTGCCAATCTTTCTTGGTCACTGCACTTCAGCAAGGAATGGACTGTTGGTGTCACTGAGGTGTGAACCCTTATTCAGACCAAAGACTCACTGATCCACACACAAACACTGGCTCTCTCCCCCCTTTTTTCCTCTCTCTATCTGAAAATAGACTCATATTTATACCGCACACAACACCATCTTTCCTTTGTAACACATCTGACACGACAGTTAAACTTTCCAGCTGTTCTGTAACCCATGTAATATTAATCGGCAAATGTTTTTTTGGAATTTAATCCAAATCTACACATTTTTATCACACAAAATGGCTGACATTTGAACACCAGATGGATTGATCGTGATTGGGCATTTAATTGTCATTTATCGTGTTTTTTTTTAGTTTTTTGTAATTGTATCTTTAAATATTTGTCAATGTGTGTTCTACAGAACTTAAAAAAGCCAGGCAGACGTGCTGTAACCAGTAGATTCTAAAGGAGCTGACTGGTTCATAACACCAGTGCATCGACTTAAATGGAGCAATGTTTGTCTAATATTGCTTTTCCACGAAAAAGGCACTTCCCAATTAAAAATGAAATATGTTAAAAACTCAAGAATCAGTTAGAGACCGACTTGTTCAACCATCAGCCCACTTTTTACACAGTCTGACCCAATTAAATGTAAACAAGAGCAAATTTGTCCATAATTCAAATTGTCAGTCTATTTTTTTCTGCAAGTTACAGAAATGTTTCAGACCGGATATTTGTTGTTCTAAAGGTCTCAAACTTTAAATGAACTCAGGAAGGGGCTAGTCAAGTAATCAAGTCTAACTGTTTAGGGAACATAAATATTGTCCAGTAAGGATGATGATATATATATATCAAGATATTTATATTTAATAATGATATTCATCATGATGTTTCACAAATGTGTGTGTTTTAATATGGAACAATATATAGTTCACAATAATAAAAAAAAAGTCATTTATGATGTAAAATGAATCTATAAATAACAGAAAGAAAAAAAGTTTAATTAAATGGCAATTCCCAATCTAATTCTGTATATGTGTTATTTCAAAAATCTAACGTGAAAGGCTAGAAAAACTGAAGCAAATGTATTTGGCGACCCAGAAAGTATTTCCAGGAACCCACCAATGAGTCCTGACCCAGGAAATGTGTCACCTCTCAGCAACTGTAGACAACATAGAACATTTTAGATCATTATAATGTTCACTCACTTTATAACACATACGTCGCAAATTAAGTGGACTTGTTAGGGCAGTGCCCTATAGCCCCCTATTGACAAGCCAGAACTGGTCAGAGCGAGTCCTAAAAGTGACAGCCTCCTACTCTCTTCTGGGATCTTAGTCACAGCTGGTGTGGCTCCACCAATGTTCACACACTAGTGATTTCCCTCTCGGGGATCATTGTGCGCCACATCTCTCCCCTTGCTGAGCATTTGGTAACGGTCACAGCTGGTCACACCTGAGTGAGTCAGGGCTTCTGCAGTGTTGATAAGCACGCTGAGGTGGAGGCGCTGACGAGGTGAAGGCTACCTGCCTGGGAGTTTCACTTAGGCTTGAAATAGAAGGTAGGTGTAATGTTCACCATTATGTCACGCAAGCTGCAAATGCATAATTTAATGTGTTTTGTGTGCTGGCCCTGAAAGCTGGACTCACTGTGACGGAGGAAATCACATGCAAATAGACAAATGTGCTATGAAAACAGCTTCATGAAAAACACAGAAGCACACACACACACAATTACACATTTACAACCAAATTCAGATACACGACTCAATACAGGAAACAACACACACATACAGAAAATCGAAAACATTAATAGAAATAAAAAGGGAAAAACTACAAATTGCAAACAAATAAATAAATAATATGGAAACACGACCAACACAATCATACACAAACTCTGGAGTGGAACGATCTGCACAGAACATACAACCAGGCTACAACGGCTTATAGCTTACAACAGGTTGACAGGCACAGGGCCATGTTTGTTGTTGCCATGGTGACTAAAATATCCGTCAGTGGTGTTGTACTGTATGTTTTGTCTTGGTGATATTGGTCTAGATATCTGCATCTATGTCTAGTTGTGTTGTCTCTACAAATGTGAATTTGGTGATGCCTTTCCTTAAATGACATTGTGTTGCAGATTATTTGTTAGTCGATATTCGTTTACACATCTTGATTGTTCTAAAGATATTGGTTATATTGGTTTGTCTTGAAGCTTTTGACTAGTACTAGTAATCGTGGGATTACTGTGCTTGCCTGTCACGCTCTCAGACCACATTCTATACCACCATAATACATGAAATCAAACAGTAGCTTCACAGGCTAAATATATGAAACACAATAAGTTTATTTTCTCTTTGTTGTCAGGTTTTCAGCTGGGTGTGGTGGAGGCACCCTGCTCCTTCTATCTTAATCACTACATTGATTTCATTACTGCTATAATTGGATGACTCTCTGAAGGAATTCATAATAGCTGAAGGGCTGGGGATGGTTGATGGTCTTCCATCTTTCTGCAGGGTGTTGATGGATTATTGTTTCCTCATAATGTTGGTTTATTTACAAGAGGAGGCTCTACCCTTCATGGAAATACAAAATGGGCACACGAGGATAAGGGATAATTTATACAGCAAGCAGCCTTTTTTAAGCTTTTTACCGCAGGCAGTCAGTCAACGATAAGTTAGTAAAAAATGGAGCCAAAATCTGAAAGAAGATAATTAAAAAAAAACAACAACAAAAGCCAAACACCTTATGGAGCTCCCAAAGTGTCCGGCTCTGCGTGGTGTTGTGAAACCACACAAGACGACGGTTTCTTCTCTCTAGACGTTTCCACAACAATAAAGCTTTGGTTGATGGTAAAAATAAATGCCTGTTAATTCTGCTTGAAATACGGTGACCTGCGTCCTTTACTCCTATCGTGTCACAACATGTACAAAATGAATGAACGTGACGGACACGATGGGCACGAAGCGTCGCGAAAAATCGCCATCCCTTTCTGCGACTCACCGCATCCCACTCCCCGTGTGGATGATGATGTGCTTGGTGCCTCGCATCATTCAGAAGGCGGAGTTGCCTGCCCGCGATGATCTCATCAGTGCAGGCTCCGTCTCATGCGGATGATATGACAGGCACCTTTGCGTCATCAAACATGGCTCCATGTCCTTGCCAATATGGACCACTTGGTAACAGAATTGTTGAACCTAGCAGGCAACTTGCATGCCTGTCACTAAGGTGGAGGGTTGCACTGACACTCGATGCCGCCCAAATTCATCCACTAGGTCTTCCCAGTTCAAGATGGTGATTATACTGACAATCCAACAATATATCACTGTGTGCAAAGCTCCAAGTATTACAAAAGCTCAGACAAAGGACTCAAGAGCAGCAGGTGAGAGTGAATTCACTATGTCAGTATGGAAGAGCAAAGCTATCCATAAAAGGCCAAAGGTTAAATCATAAACAACAAAACTGGGTCACAGTAGAAACTAGATGCTGTGGCACAAACTCGCAAAAACACACTTAAATACACAAGGAGGAGGGTTAACTAATGTGTGGCTCATTAGGGCAGGACAGATGATCAAAACAGGTGAGGAAGACACAGGAGGGCAGGAAATGAAGCGACCTGAAATGAGAGACACGAGCGTCCAGAATCAAAGAGGAAATAACTAAAAAATGGAGAGACACAGAGAACACGACTTAACTCAAGAATGAGCAGCTTTTCCATCACAGTGTGTAGCTGCATCTCTCCCCTCTCTTCTGGACAATATTGAAAAGGAACTGATGTATGGCCTCATTAGCTGGTAGGGTTTTCCAGGTTTCACCTTCAGTCTAGTATAATGTATCCATGTTTCCATCAAGTTTGTTTATGCTATGTAATGATAGCCCTGTGGTTTTATTAATTGTATTCATTAGGGTAACATACTGGAATATGACCCGCTTACTAATATTTATGTGGAGTGATATGCAAAGTTTCTTCAAATACAGACCAAACATTTCAGTTACACACCTTGACATTAATAGCATTTAACTAGTGAAACAGAACCATTCTTATTTTGAAATAGTCGCAGGAAAGGAAAGCATTTTTACTTTTACCATGTAAATACAATGTATGTTACGTATAAAATGTCTTTGCTGGGTTAGTTTTCTAGCATTCAGACACACACATAGGGCTCTAAATGTGTTTTATTCAAATAATAAATGGAAGAAAAAAACCTTTTTGTTTCTTTTGTTTTGTGTAGAGTCACACAACCAAGACTCTTTAAAATAAACTCTTTTCAGGGAGTTCTGTTCTCTTCTAAAGGTTATTCATTTCTGATTTAACAATACCCCATCCCCTTTGTCTCCATTGTTGTAATTTGTAAGCTTTAATGATGAGCCCAACAATGAATCATTTCTATGAAGCGTAAGTGGTTTTGTGTTGATTCCCCTTTTTCCTATAGAGCTGGATTGTACTGCCCCCATCAATCAATAGTGTATTGATGATTCAGATTTAAGGGTCACATAATTTATTAGAATTCCCATGGTGACTGAGGAGAAATGACCTCATACAATTTAATTTTTTAAACACATAATGTGTCTTTCACCTTTGGCAGATGCCTCCAATAACTCAGTGTTTTTCCGTGACATTAGAAAATAAAAAAACTAAAATAATGCACAGTGTAATTTTGACTAACATTGGTCTTTTAAGATCTCAAAGATGGATTAATACATACACATAACTATTTTTTTTTTTACAATTTTCTGCTCTGACAGCCCTAAAAACTTGAATATTTTGACGTTTCATGGATGCTAACAACTCGCCACAAGGTAAAGTGTGCAGCCACCTACCATTGCCGAGGTGGACACACTTTATTCAATAAATCCTGACCTGCAGAATAATTACTCTCTCATTTGACAACGTGTTTAGACACTTTTAACCTTGAATACAAGGGTAATTTCAATATGTATATTCAGTAGAGGCAGTACTCTACAGTTATCAGATGGACAACATGCTGTGTAAATCACCACCACTTATTGGAGGGAGGAAATGACAGAGAGGATATGTTGGAGCTGTGGGGTCTACCTATTGCACCATTTACTTTTTAATTTAAAGTGTGTCTACATGGTGTCATGAGTGATATAATGTCCATCATTTGTTTGCAATGTACCACACTAAGGCTTCATTGTCAGTACAACAATAACCAGTCAATTGGAAACTAACTGTGAAGTCACAGAGAGTCATGTGACTCTGTGTTGCTCTGAAGGTCCACCAATCTGTTGTTAAGGTCACTAAATCTGACCTCTGATCCCAATCACAATATCATACATGGAAGGAAACACCTTTGTAGTAAGATGTGACCTGCTTGGTATTTCATAGCGGGGTTCCATTAAATGTTGAAATCTAGGCTTTTTCACCACTGAATAAGGTCACATGTCTGATGCTAGAAACACGCCCATAGCACTCGTTATCGCTTTGTCCTTATGATGCATGTGGAGATGTCCTTATAACATAACACAGCTTACACACTGTGATTTTCTTGTATGTAACAAGCAGGTGTAATAGAACTTTTTTTCCAGATGATATTCGTCGACTGGGTTTCACAAATAACATTAATTAGGGTTCTACTCCAGGTTGAAGAGAACCAGGGTTGTGTTAATGTTCAAGTGTAAGGTTAAGTGTTATTTAAAGCTACATACATGGTTCCAAATTGTGTTTATTTTGTATGGTCAATACAGCGTTGCTAAAACTACAATACTAATGGTGGGACTTTTGCACATTGCTGTATATATACATATGTGTTATATTGTAATGTACTTTATTGTGTGTCATTTAAGATGGTTTATTGACAAAAAGTGAATACACTACTTTTAGATATGTTTGTATAACTGTATTATCAGTTAATCAAACAAAAACACTTTTATTTTGGCCTTAGAATAATCTTTTTATTTATACTTAAAATACTGGCCTTGCTTTTTTTTACAGAAGTCAAGAAGCCGTGACTTCTGGGGCCCCAAATCGACTCACATCTCACACTTTGAGAGGGGCGATAGGAAATGACAAACGATGGTAAATAGTTTCGCCCACATATAAAGCTGATGCATGAATAAAGAAAATGGCAAAGAGGGAGTGGGAGAGCTGCAAGTTCAAATATGATTCTGGCAACTCGGCTGGAGAAACTGTAAAAGAAAAGCAGTGTACTCTGTGAGCTGCCAGGATTGGGGTAAATGTTTTTAAGATAAATTACAAACTATTTTCCCCTCTACATTTCTAAATAGTTTCTGGTAGGGTGGGGAAAATGTCCTGAGTAATTTAACTATCTGCTCACACGCTGTGTCTTAATTGTCATAAATACAAATAGAGGAATAGAACGACAGAAAGCAAGAGGAGGCTTATCATCCCTCTGAAAGACATTTATCCCACAGCGCTTCCATTATGTGGAGGCAGTGTGACGCTTGTACATATCAAGTGCTATATTTCAGAAATGGCAGCACTCATCAAGCGATTTATCTCATATAACAGAGAAGGTCTGAAATGGAGACTATCGCGCCTGACAAATAAGCGTGTTCAGCACAGTTCTGTTACTCTTCAAAATCTGTCGAATATCATATTGCATGTTGGTTGGTACTTGTATTGGATAACATTAACATCATTAGGAGAAAGTGCTCATTACACATTATATTAATGTGTTTGTTGTGCATTAGCTCACTGTGACATTACATTTAAAAAGCAGGGAAGGAAAAAGGAAGAGTCGCTGTAGATTCAAACTTAGGGTAATATGATTTTGAGCATCTTTGCTGACCAAGCACACAAAGCAATATTCTATAAGTGTTGGCGAATTGGAAAAACATATGAACTGTTCTTGACTTCTGGAAACAACTGCATTTGAGACTGCTTAGCTATGTCTAGATATGTAGATAAGGAAATGTAATTCATCTTTCTGAACTTTATTGTGATTACAATGTAAATGGGCAACATTTATCTTCAGAATTTCAGGTATTATCACAAGTTTCTACATGAAAAATCGCTTTTTGAAAGAGCTCTTTGTTGTTTGTCTCGGGGGCTTCTTTGGTATCGACTTCAGTCGTTCACTGTCACGTTGCAACCGTTGGAAGAGCGCCCAAATGCAGTCCCAAATAGAGGTCGCTTGGTAGGGTTCAGTACACGGGAGATCAGTCCAACGAGGCAGAAGTAAGCGGGGTCATACACACAGGAAGCTAATCTGGCTGAAAATCTAAAGTAACAAGACAAATAAAGATAAACACAGAGACTATACTCAGGGGTGGGCAGATAACAGGAAGCAGGTGAAAACAACCAGGAACAGGTGAAGGTAATCAGGAATGCAGGCAAACAAGCATGGAGTAAAACAAGGAGACCAAAACTGCAAGATAAGGAGATGACAAATACCAAAATGGCAGTAGTTTTCAGTCCTGTATCCAGGTTAACAGATTTCTTTGAGCAATGGTACAGTACACTACACTAAATGACCGCTTGGAAGTGGATGGACTTTTGTTGATGACCCTCTGTACGAAGGTAGTTATTTAAGGTCAGAAAAAGATTTAATATTAAAATGCCTTTGACATTATGATTTCAGCATATTCAATGCCTTACAAAGAAATACCAGCACATTTTAACCTCAAGGCCACACCCTCAAGTCCAAGTGGAACATTCCAATTTTGTGGAACACAAAAAGCCAAGTGATCATAGATATATTCATTCCAGTATTCAACATCAACATTGGGAAAATATAACTGGACCAAATCTCTGTTTACGGTGCAGAAACGATAGCGAACATTGTGGGTCTTCAGTGGGTGGAGGAAGTCAGAAATGATGAGGTCATGTTTTGTGTCATCTCCTTAGCGGCTCTCCTCTCAATCCAATCTATGAACTCTAACAGGGAAGAGCTAATGTTCGAAACTCAGATGACTCTATTTAGACTGCAGAGGTCTGGGGTTGAGGTGAGGTTCAGCTGGGTACCGGCTCACTCAGGATGAAACGAAGGAGGGAAAAAAAGCAACAAAGGCAAAGGAACCCATGGACATTGCATATGGCAAAGGAGAAATCAAAACAATAGTCAAGGCAAGCATAATGAAGAAGTGGCAGATGGGACAATAATAACAGGGGAGGATTTTTTTCATTATTCATAAATGCATAAATACATAGGGCGTAGTTTTAACCGGCTGAGACTGGATCTTACAGGACTAAACAAAACACTACATCTGCTAGGGAAGAAAATGTCAGATATACTGTATGCCAAATATGCAAAGTCACAGAAAATACACAACACATAATCGTGCACTGTGGTAAATACAGAGAGGAGGGGAAAGGACCAAAGCAGAGGGCCGGTCAAGAGTGGAACCCCAGAAGCAGGATTCTGGGAACAACAGGAGAGGGAGTGGAGGCTCTGAGGGATGTCATTGTTTTTTTTTGAAAATGAAGGGAGTATACTTTTTCTCTTACATTAATGACTTTATAATCTAATCAACAGATCTATATACTCCTATACAGTAGGTGGCAGTATGCAGAGGTCTGTTTGACTCTCTGGTGAATGTTTGAGGCTGAGCCATGTCGATGTTTGCTTGTTTTTAAGGCTTGAAATATGAGTATGACATGATATCAAAGGTTTTATTCATGTATTCATTCATTTCCAACCACTTTATTCTCTTCAGTCAGAGTCATGGGAGAAGCTGCAGTCATTCCACGCTAAAATAGGCCGAGGAATGACAACGCTTAATCTCCACTAATGTTTCGATATCTGAGAACATTTGCTGTTACCCATGTGCAGCTCCTGTTCTAACATGCTGTAGTGAAAAGCCTCCATGAGTGCTGGGATTTTTGCATGATTTATACAGACAGCAATGGAGATGATGGGCGTCCGTCAACACCACAGTCTTCAAGACATTTTCCAACAAGCAATAACTAGCCAGGCGTAAAAGATCCTATGATAGACTTGATTGTACAAGGGGGAAATTGGTTTTCACAGCCCGTGCAGTCAAATGAGCACAAACAACAACGGTAGCCCACCGCCGAGCACCACACAGCAGCTGCACAATACACACTACATGAAACAAACATGTCAAATAATGTGCGGCAGAAAAAAAGTGCAGCTGTGACAGACGGGACAAAGCTCTTGCTTGAAGCGAGCCTGTTGCCATTTCATGGACCTGTATCTGTGGCCTGACAGCAGCAGTGCAAAGTGTAGATTGAGTGGCTGGTGGAAATAATTTGTTATTGTGAGTATGAGCCATATGATGGATTTGTGATTGAATTCTGAGAGGTTAGTTGTGGGGGAGTGGGTGAAGTTGTATGTGTAATCCTGGATAGTTTGTTTTTATTGTTGGTGGAGAGCATGTTATAGAAACGGGGCGTGATACGACTGGATGGATCAGATAATGCTTTTGTAAAGAGGGATGTCATGCAGTGCCTGCTTCGATGATCTTGTGGATGTCCATGATGTGTTTATTAAATGTGTTCTTGTCTTGGCTCTTGTCTATATTTGTGACCTTTTAATTCCCTATGAGTCTGATCACTGCCAAAGATCCCCCAGTAGGGTCCTACTGAGTGTTCCAAAATCCAGGCTTAGCATGAAAGTCAATGAAGCGTTTGCTGTTTGGGTCCCTTGGCTGTGCAACTCTCTGCCTGAGGATCCCTGGCAGGTGGTAGTATCTTTTAAATATCCTTAAAACTAGGGATGGGAATCAGTATTGGTCAGTATCGGCATCTGTCCGATACTAGTCCAAATCACTGGATCGGACAGATACAAATGTAGAATCCACTGCAAAAGCATTTTCGCTGTCATGTTTGGGCAGTTTATTTCTTCTCTTTGAGAGAAAAAATATTTCTTACAATGTTGGATAATTAACATGATAAATGGGTTCTTAACAGCATCATAAATGGTCTAAAATAACTGTATCATACTAGTATTGGTAGATACTCAAGTTTTTGATATCGGACACAAAAAAGTGGTATCGTCTCATCCTTACATAAAACTCACCTTTAACATATGCTGCAAAATAAATTTTACAGCTTTCTTTATATTAATTGCTGTAACATCTTGTATTTTGTGTGTTTTTGGCTACATTATATGGTGCCATGTTTCGATTGTTTATTTTGAATAATAGAATAGAATATATGTGTCAGTGTAACATGTACAACATACAGATATTAATTGACTTTGAAAGGTACTGAGTAAAGTTAGTTCATTCCAGAACAATCTCTGTCAATGGTTGCTCTGCCCTGAGGTCATTTTCTTTGTTGTGTTCTGTGTCACTGAGCCAAATGATGAAATAAATGATACTGAGTGCATTCCCGAGTTTAAAAAATTAAAGGTCACTACGAATGGCTTTGATGATGAATGTGCATCTCTGAAAAATAAATGGATGAAATAGAAATTAGCCCAAGTATTAGTTCCCACTGATGCCACTTGGAGCTTGATAAAAAGGATGGCATGGTGGCATAGTGGTTAACACTTTTGCCTCCCTCTCAGAAGGTCCTTGGTTTGAACCCTGGGCTGTCCTAGGTCAGTTTTGTGTTGAGTTTCTATGTTGGTGTGGGTTTTCTGTGGCAGCTCCAGTTACCTCTCACCATGGGACCGCTCAGTGGCTGCCCACTGCTCCTACAGTATAGGAAGGTTCCTACAAGAGGATTGGTAAATTACAGAGGATGAATTAACCATAACCTTAAAAACCTGTGGATTGCAGAATCATATGAGTGAATGCTTATTAAACACATTTCCACTGCGGTAACCTGTTTAAACCTGGGAATAAACACCTGGTTAGTTTTATTGACCAACGGAAATGGGGTGCAGTGCTGGTGAGTGTCCTGTTGCTGTGTTAATGTGATATTGAGTTAAAATAAGAGTTGGAGAAAGGCAGTGATAAAGCTACCTTTTTCACGACTCAGGAAGTACTGGAAGCCCCAGTTCAGTTGTTAAAACTGACTCTGATTGTTTATCATATTAGCATGTAGACTAGCAAAGCCGGGAATCAAACCCACAACCTTCAAGCTGAAAGACGACCAGCTCTGTCACTGAGCAATTATTTGATCTCATTTATTCAAATCATTTAGTCTGTGAGTATCCCTAATTATAAACCACAGCTAAAGCCACAGTTCTCTCTCGTGGTTAATCCTAGACTCAGGTTGACTCAGATGAAAGGCAAATGATTAATTATCATTAACAAGGCAACAAATTGAAGCACAAAGCGCGTGCGTGGCTTGCTGAAGCCCAGACATGTCAAAAATACCTCAACAACACTATCCTGCCTAATGGATTATGGATATCAGTTTTTTTTCCCCTGTGAACTCCAGTGGATTTCTAATGCAAGATGTCCTTTGGGAAAAGCATGCCTTTGTGTCTGTTGATGAGTGTTGTACAACTGCCGGGAGAGTGCCGTGCACAAAAAGGGCTGTCACATTTAATACAGTGCTGCACACAAGCAGGTGGGGTCGTGTATAAGGGATGAGCCTTCACAGAGGCATGTGTTTTACCATGCCCATTTATCCTAAATGGATGAACCAAGCCCAAGAGGAGAGATTTAAAGGGTTTCCCTGCAGCCACTATTACAGCTAAGAGGAGGATGTCAGCTGTGTGGCAGCAGCCGGTGAGGTGAGACAGGCCCAATGTGCTCAAGCCCCAAACCCTCAGGGACGTTGATGGCATCACCTATAAGTGTCTGAGTGTGAAAGGCTGCAAAGACTTGAAACACTAAAAATATTTGACAGAAATCCTTTCTCCTTTCATCACTGTCATATCCTCGAGGAAAAACAACATCCTCAGTTTTCATCATAATCTTGTTTGCTTGGTCACTATGTAAAATACTACATGGACTTGCAAAACCCCCATTAAGCATGGATATTAAGCTAAAAGCTAACAAATCGGGCTACTGCCAAAGGGAACGCCACATTTGGGCAGTCTGTGCTTATATTTAAAGGTACAAAAATCAACAGCTGCTTACTGCCCACACGCAATATGGAAAAGCACAGCTCCTTCAAAACCCCACTTACAACAAAACTGCAACCACAGATAGGCAACAAAGGCAAACAGCACAAAGCATTTACAAACTTCTTGTGTGGTTGATGTTAGCAAACAACATTGTGACGCTTTAATGATGAAGGTGAAACGAGGAAAACGAGACGATATGGATTGTAGGTCAGCTCCCGTGTTTTTTCCACCAATTGTGAAGAGAGAGAGCGAGAGAGATATGTAATCAAAAATAAGTGCCTCTGAAAAGTAGTCAACTTTTACAAAGCCTGAGTTGAATATGACATGCACACAATACACTTGCAGTCATGGTGTTTGTCAGGCCAGTAAGCATCGGAGATTGTACTACTCATGGATCTTACCATCTACTGACAGGACATTTAAATGTATTTTCCTGCCTTATATCCTTTGTAATGTTAAAGTAGTGTAGTCGGCATTACATTATGGTCATAACAAGGTCCAACAAAGTCTTTGGAGGACACTGGCAGTGTAGTGGAAACAAGGTTTTTGCCCAACATCTGATAATATTGCCCAGCAAATGTTTCAAAATACCCTTGAAACATATTTCATCAGGGCAAAAAAGCCCATGTTATAGTTATCCTGGCTTAGTGTTGATAAAACAGGGAAGGAGACAGGGCAGTAAAGTTTAACTCCTGGTGTAATTGCAGTTATTTGTTTCCACCGTAGAAAACACTGAAACTTTCCATGTTTCTGCTTCTGAATTGGAGTACCAGGTACCAGGTTTACATTCTTGAATATTGCCAGTACAGCTTAATGTGATTTCTGACCACTGCACCAAAAAAAAACAACAAATATGAATGTTTTGCAAAAGTCAATATGATTATGTTGATGAAAACACATTTAGCCTGCAGCAGAAATACATGGATGTATAAAGGATATACGCTATTTCTCCACAGCAGAAACAAACACATACCAAAACTGAATGTCAATAGAAAATTTATGATACTTTAAATTGTGCTATAAGAGTAACAACTGTTAAGAAGCCCATGCATCATATACAGCTCGAAAAACATGCCCGAAGGCTGGAAAACATATTAACAAGTAAGTGATCTCAAATAAAGAATGATACGCCACTTAATGGTCCACACTTTCCTGTGCACGAGTGGTGCACATCATTCTAAAACCAGGATTTGTCTAGCTGATGATAGCTGTATTGTTTACTGCCTGTCCAAAACCAATATCACACTCGTATTAAATTGTAGTTTTGATGAACCTGCAGTGCAGACGACCTGGAGGTAGACAAACTTTAAACTGATCTGGATTTAATGCAATCACAACAGCTCACGCTTTTGAAGCAATGTCACGTTACGTCGTCTGCTGATGAGCACATTCACATGATTTACTCATCAGTCATTACTCACAAAAGAGGCTGACGATATGAATGTGATTGAGCAGGTTATAAACTACAAACGCACTTCATTAAGGCAAGGAAAATACTTTAATGCAAACATCCACTCCAAAACTTAGACCCACCAATGTTCTTGTAGGACTTTTTCCTCATGAACGTGGTTGTTACAGGCACAAAAAGCACCTGGTTAGGGCTTTCAAGAGACCGTCCTCTCCATAAAAAAACACAATAAGTTTTAAAAATAAAGTTGTTCAACTGTTGAAATGGGAGAGTAAAAACAGCATTTATGACTGACCTTACTACCTTTTTTTAATTTTATTTTCGTGCAAACCCTGGCAAAGGAAACAAGAAGTTGAATCAAACATGTTCAGCTTTATATGTGCCATGTCAACATGCGTAAAATGATGTAGTTGTCAGGTATTTGAGGCATAAAACAGTTCACCCAGAGGAGGAGATGTCAGTGGTGATGAGTAACATCCACAGACCACAGTCTCAGACTATAGGTCAAAATTATACTGGTGTTTTTGCCTGGAAACACAGTGTTTTTTAAGGCTGTTTTGAGGACATGTTGGTGTGTTTTAACCCTGTGACATGTTTTCTTCTTTTTAATTTCGATGTTGACGCGTGGTGACACTACCCTTACTCCTGAACTCCATTTGTTTTTACTGTACTTATAGTATGAACAATTGCTGGATAGTATTTAAAGATTTTAAAAGAAGCTCAAATGTTACAATGTTTACGTCTAATAGTTATTGCTGAATTGAAAATAACCTAATGCACTGTTGATTTTAGCTTTTAACCTTAGATAACTGTTGCCCTGTTGTTTGAATTTCCAACATTTCCAGTTGTCACAATTGCCATTTGAGAGAAAAATGTTTCCTTGTTTTCTCTCTGTCCACTTCAGTTTGAAAAGTGTAATGTAATGGCTCCTTAGATACATTTCTGAATTTAATAAAAAAGGTATTGTGGAAGTGGCTGCCAAATCAGAAAGATATTATGGACAGTAGCTCTAAAAGGGAGACACATTTACACAGGTCAAAGTGGCACCATGTTTTCTGAGCACAGGAGAGAAGAGTGTCTCTGACAACAGACTGAACCTTTTTCAAAGTCCTCACCAAATGACACGGATTGATCTTTGCGGTTGTGTGGATTTCTCATGTCGCCTTCATCTTCTAAATCCACCACAAAGCCGCGGTCTGTGGTGTCTAGTGCTTCCGTTGTGGGTTTTTTTTTTTTTAAAAAAGCCCCCTGCATCATGAGTCTGTATAGTGGCAGCTTTGGGAAAATCGAAGGTGCCACAGTACGTTCCTGCAGATTTATTGAGAAAGTGCAAAATGCTGCCATGTTGTCCACTACTAAGATGAAAAATTAGAAGGTGGAAACGTCCTGGAAAAGATGAATCAGTCTTTGAAAACTGCTGATGTTAGGGAGTAGATTCGGGGACAAGAAAAATGTGTTGAGGGCATAAAGGGAATGATTAGTTACTCCAGAATGTGGATTATACGCCTTATGGGATCTGTCCCTGCGAATGTGTCATGTTAGAAGCCTCCTAACATTTTAGCACAGTAATGTGTGATCTGAGTACATTTACAGTATTTATAACCACCAATCAGTGCTTTAGGGACACTTAGTTTTAATAAGCTTTAATGCATAATAATAATAATATCAAAATCTTTCCTGTAAGTAAGAAACATCAACTCCTAATTAAAAAGCAACCTGAAGGGGGTGCCATAAGAACATGTTTTTTTTCCACTGTAAACTACCAGTTTATACCTGTATACTCAGCTTTTTTGCTGCATGAATAAGCAAGAGTTGATGTTTAGGGAGATGAATATGCACTTGCTTAATGAAGATTCCATTAAAAAACACGTGAAAGGTGTCCAAGAACAAACGTGTTAATCCACTCTCACAAATGAATTCACAAAGAATTATCTCTTGATTATCTCCTCGGTTTATCATTTTAATTTTATGGTCCAGAAAAAAGCAGATAACATCATCAGGTTGTAAACACTGGTACAGTTACGGGGCCAGATATTTCCCTCAGGAGATGGTAGGACCCAACACACAGCTACAGTCTTTCTGTCTATATATTGTACTGTATATGCTTGGTGGCCACTGGCAGGGGCCAGACCATGTCTTTTACGTGGTCCGAAGTTTGCCCACCAACTTAAAGCTGCAGTGTGCATATCTTTTGTTGTTGATGTTATTGTTCTTCCTCTGTTTGGTCTTGTAATATTTGTAATATTTGTATGCTGCGTCCTTCAACTGTACATTGAAACTGAGACTGGGGGAGCTGTTGTGTGGGAGTATACGGCAGCAGTGCAAGGTGGACAGGGACAAGAAACATTAATGTTGTCCAACTGTGGTTGGTGGAATTGACTTTTTTTGTTGGCGTTCGTCCACATTTTTGGCACAGTTTGTGGCTGCCTCGCTTTACTAACACAATGTTGCTGTTGCCTCCATTTGTCTTGACATAAAACAAATTAATTCCTGTGCGCAGTGCGAGAAGGTCACTAATCCCCACTATACTGGGAAACACACAATATGTTAGTCTGACTAAAACAGCACATTTAAAAAAAATGTGAAAAACATAAGTCGGACTGAAATTGTGCTAAATCAAACAACCAGATCTTGCAATTGGGATTTGAATTAATATGGCATGTATACCTTAAATCTGTTAATTTCCCAGAGGGAACCTTCCAAAGGGATCAATAAAGTCGTCTGTCTGTCTGTAAATCAGACCAAAGTCAGACTTAATCTGGCCTGGATGCTCTGCACATGCACCACAGTTGCAGAAAAGATAGACTATAGCCACCAACTAAACCGGACATCGCTTAATACTAACAATCCCAAAAGGGGCCATAATGCAATCTAGCGTAGCAGAGCTGGTTACACACATTCAATAAGTCAATTCCCCTATAGTGCTGGTAGAGTGGAGGACAGTACTTCACCTGAATGGTGTTGTCGGTGTACAACTGTAGCTTAATTTAACTGGACATGTACAGTTGTGTGGAGCTGATAGGCTGTGTTTTAACTGAAAACAGTTTAAAATGTAGCACGTTTGTTTGTATGTAAAACCACACACACACTTGTTTTATAGCTGACGGATGACTCGAGGTAATCTCTCCATCTCTGAAAGAAACTCTACTGGGGGCGACGGTAGCTCAGTGGTAGAGTGAGTCGTCACATGGAAGCACTTTGTGAGTGTGTCTGTAGTGTAAAGCAGCTCTGAATTTTCTAGTCATCAAGACTAGAAAAGCTACATATAAATGCAGACCATTTACTGCATTTATTGTCCAACTTTATTTGGGTCCTTTTTTACAGATTCTTTGCAGCTTAGGCAGCTGGTGCTGGTGCTGGAGATGCAATCTGCCAACCGAAGGAAACTTTGTGCAGAGTAGTTGTAGTAGTAGTAGTAGTACAGCCAATAGTGTGTCCTGTCTCTTTGAACCGATGATGGTTCAAGACCATAAAGGCTGTTAAGAGACGACAGTGGTGATCGGGCTGAAAATCATGTGAACAATGAAAATTGCTTGTCCGTTGTGAAATAAACATGAAAGGACAAACATTTGATTTTTTTTAAAGGTTGCCTTTAGTGCTAGATTTGTCTGGAAAAGCAAAAGCTTGAGCTACACACACCTAAAAGATATCCGTGAACTGATCTAAGAGCTTTCTCTTAACGATGGGAGGATCAAGGCTTATATCAGAGTGGATAAAGACCAGTTCCGCCATCTCCTGAGAAAACTTGGCCCAAATATCAAAACAAACTGAGCTTTCCTTGTGAAAGCAGCTTTCCTATGCACAGATGGTTGAGCATCTGTCAGAGGTAATCAGTAGTCACATGACCTGTGGAGCACGTGCTGCATTTGGAAAAAAAAAAAAATACGATGGAAAATGACATGGCTAGTTGCCATGATAATATTTTATGCAAAATATTCTACAGCTAAACCAATAGTGGATTGTTGAGGTTCATTTGCAGGTTATTAAATCACTTGGGTGACAGTTCTCTGGCCTTAGATCCTCTCATTTGATGAGCTCAGAAGACACACTTGTTGCAATATCTCCATCTCTGAAACACTCGGCTGATACTGACACGTTATTGCGTTTATTTTTTTTGTCTCCAACTCTCTTATACCCTCTTTTTTTCTTTGAGATTATTTTTTTGCAGCCCTATTAGAAATAAGCCACATATTCTAAATATTCTCTCTTGAGTGAAATGTTCTTGTTTTAAGAAAAATCATAGTAAAATTTGCTTGACCAGAAATAATTAAAACTAGCTTTTGAATCTTTTGTGCCTTAAAAATAGGAAAAAAAGTTGGACTTATCACAAAATGATTGTTTTTTTAGGCAACAATTTAGAAGTGTGGAACAGCCAATGTGAGTGGTCAAAGTTTCCTGTGATGCTACAGACTTAAGGGCAGAGAAGTATTTTTCATTTTTCCTCTTTCAACTTTGAAGGTTATGGGTTCAATCCCCGGGTCTCCTAGTCTGCATACAAATGAAAATACAGTAGATGCTCTCATGTCTGACAGATGCTTTGTTGAGTATGTACTGTAGTATGATTTTTTTTTTCTTCCCTTATCATGATTTTGAACTAAAACATAAAAGCTGCAATGTTGAATCACCATGTATGTCAAAGGTCTGAATCAAACTCTGATTTAACCACGGCTACTCTTTGTCTCTTATTTGCGTCAGATCCATCATAAGCATAAATAGCTCATTTCAGGCGACGCAAAACCCTGTCCTTTCATAAAAAAAAGAAAAAAAAAAGCATGTAGGTCAGGTCAAGCATTATTTTCAAGCAATAGTTTTACAAACAGCAAACATGAATCAGCCTCGGGGTCAAGAAAACTTCATTCAGAGCATTGGTATGAAAGAAGTCTGCAAGCTTTTTCCAAAAAGCCTCTGTCACTTCTAATCACTGACGTATTGTGAAGGCAGGGAGGAAATTTGTGCAATTTTATGCACAGTCACTTCCGATGATCATCCGCTCTATTGTCAGTGTCCGTGATGCTGAAATGACAGCATAATTATTGTGTCTTCGAGCAAAGAAACGACATGGCCTTATTCCCCATGGCCTGATGAAACAGAAGCTATTGATGACAGTGGTGGCAATGATTGACTCTCCCTCTCTCTCTCTCTCTGTTTAGGCACAGTCATCTCTCATGGTTTCCTATTATGCTCCCATGATGTGAGAGCACACCACCCACAGAGCATTAAACTTCCTCAACAGGAAACCAGAGACACAAATACTCCAGTGGTGTGTTTAGTTAAAAAAAAATGAAAGAAAGTGAAAAGCAAACACGAATATTCACAAAAAAATCTTCAACCCTCAATCTGTCAGCAGACATATTTATACGCACACAATGTTCTAACATATTTGCAGAATGAAACTTCTTGTTTTTCCATGGGTGCTGTTTTGGAATATGTTTTTGCTGTATGACAGGCTTGTTGCATCTGAAAATGTCACTCTGAAAAAGATCAGACAGCGTGGTTCCCCAAATGATTTGAGTTGTACACAGTGACCTGAGTGTGCGTTGGCGTTTGTATCTCGACAAATTAATGTACCTTGATATATGGGCTGTCATTTGATATGATTTTTATGATGTGATTTGATCCAATTTGATTCATTTTCAATTACACATGAGAATAATAACTCCTTCAGTTTCATTAGGCCAAATAATATTATATATATATTTATAATAATTAGCTAAATCTATGAAATTATCACTGCTCTACTTACCATAAATCCATTTTAATGACAAAAAAGAGGGACAATGATGCATGTCATTATGTTTGTTACTCGAGGTGTAATAAATGAACAAACTTTAGCGCTTCTTGGCTCAACTTTGTGATGTATTAACTTTGCATGTTAATACATGACAACACAAAAATGCGACAACAGAAATCAGCCTCTTTCCTGAGCAGCTGGTTGATTGTGTGTCTGCCTGTGTCACATGTGTTGCTGCTGTTTCTCCCAACGTGCAGCTCCAATTTAGTTTCCTGGGTGAAGAAAAACTACATTCAAAAATGGATATAACACAGAACTTACCAAAGTACTGAAGAAACAATGTCAGAGGACATTAATAATTTCTCTTGTCTCTCTGTCGTTCTATAGTTTGTTCTTCCTCCCAAACTGTGACATCATCAGTGAAAGCACTATCTCAACAGATGTTGTTGCTCAGATGAGGTGCAGATATGTTCTCTCTACGATCACTTGATTTGCATCACGCTAAAAGCCTTAAAATACTACTTACTGCACCTTTTAAAACCATTACCTTCAATTCTTGCCTTAAATACAGTTGTGTTCAAATGTCTTCATAACCATCATAGGAAATACATTTTAAACTTTTTTTTCCCCACACATTTATTTTACATGTAATTTCCTGTAAGTTCATGCATCATTTCCTGTCATTCTCTTGTACATGAGACATGAGTCCCCCACCTGGGAGAGTATGACTTCACTGGCAACTATAACACATTTCAAAAAATACTTGGGCATAGATATTCATGCTTAACCCTGGAGACACATTGTAATAATGGCGTTGCATAATACAGTGATGTAAAAGACTGACACAGTAGATTAAATAGCTATCATCTTTGCTCTTATGTCTCTGGATTCTGCGATGTTGTTAGACTTGTTAATGAGATCTATGAGCTATGTGCTCTGGTGACGACTGCAGTAATTGCTTCCTCACCAGTGCAGATCCTGTTGCTTTGCTTTTTGTCCAGCAGCACTTGTCAGTAGTACCACCCATGTATAACTGCAGGAATTCAAAGGTCTTCATTAAAATGAGCAGAGGGCTCCTGTTTCTTTACACCACTGCCTCTCGCCCTCACTCCCCATCACTTGCAACAGGTTAGTGTGAATACATCCATTAAATTGGATTCATGGCCTGCAGGGAGTGGCATGCAGAAAGGCACATTTGAACTGGGGAAGAAGGATGATATGCATTTTCGGGGTGACGGGGGAAAACAGCCGCTGTCGTAATAACATGGCTATTTGGTGGTGCTTAAGTCCCAATTTCCACAGTCCAAGCCACTGACGTGTTTCAGACACAGTCAATTTGGGGGATGGCTGATCACAACAAACTGAGAGCTGTCCAGTGTGGAAGAGAAAATGTTCCCCATAGGAATTTGGTTTGCAAACAAAGAAACGATTATTTGTGCTAAAATGCATGTGTCACTCTCTTCCCTCGTGCCTTTCCAAATCTTCAACTAGTTATCCATTATCCATCAGCAGCTGAACTGTCAATTGTCAATATCTGTCGCTGCCTTTCTGCCTCTGCTTTGTCCCATGAAGCAGCCGGATCAAGCATTATGGCAGCAACACAATCCAACCAAGACTGACTCGGCTTCCCATTTCCCTTGCCAATGTCACACTGGAGTTTAGTCAGTGATTTGTGCTGAGGAGTCATATCATTCACCTCATGCTTCTCTGGAATAGAGCAGCTGAAGTCCCTCCAGTCCATTAGTTTGGGATTAAAATGGATCACAAAATGGTTAGAATGATCATTTCACAACTGTTTTGGCAGGAGGCCATTCAATTATCAGCTGATATCCTAATTGAACTTGAGCATTAAACAAATCCATCTTGTTTCATGAAACTCATATGACTCTGATGTGTGGATTTTACATGCTTGGATATTGCTGGACACATGAGGTTTGCTCCATGTGGGCAGCAAAACAACAACAACAAAGACAGCAGGGCCTTTCAGTATGATTCATGCAAAGTCTTAAACAGTGGAACATCTTTGAACTAGATTGTTGTTGCTTTTTTCCAAACACTGACACATGTAACACTTGGCTCAGATAAACCTGTAAGAGCCAATTCATTGCGTTACACTTGTCATTATAATGTAACAACTGATTGCAGTGTTCTCTTGATTAAAAAAAAAAAAAAACCTGACTTTATGTAGGTCTCCTATAAGCTGTGCTTTCACCGTTATTCTCTTTGACAACAGGACAGCACAAAGGAACTGCATTATTCAGTATGTACAACACTGCAGAGAAAAGCGGTCACCGGGTTTGTGTCAGGCTTTTCATGCAGAAGTGTTTATTAATACCTGGGTCCTTATTTTGCTACCGCTGCATCTTTATGACAGTGACCAAACGCGAACTGCAGGGGACAACAAAAGTTGTCTGTGGCCTCTTTAGTGGTACGGTCACACCAGACGTGGTGCATATTTTTGAACAGCAAATTTAAAAAAAAAGTCAGTGCACAGACGAGAGTAGACTTTAATTTTTTTTTTGCGTTGGCCAGGATAGGCGGCGCGAGTGGCACGAATGGCGAAAATAAAGTGGCACATTTCCCCATTCGCTTGAGTTGAAAAGGTTCTACCATGGCGAAAAAAACTTAAGATTCTTTGACTGCTATCATGTGACGTCAGCCATGTCTGGTGGACCAGCCAAACAGTTCACGATGGAGGGTCTACGACACTAGAAAATCTTATCTACAGAGACTGTTTACATAAGAAAAAGTTTGTAATAAAGTCAGCGGTGAAGTCAGTTGACCTGGTAGACACTACGTGGTACATACACAAAAATTATCTTGCGGCACGTTTGGAGGAAACTGCGGCCAATGATGCAAAGATTTTTGCTTGGTATGACCGCAGCATAAAGATGCTGTATGCAGGATCATTAAAAGAAAGACAGACAGTTTTCAGTTTCATCTGCATGCATGACCTTAAAAAACAATTTTTTGGGGATTTTCTGACGGACTCTTACAATGGACAGACACACTAGCTACATGAACGACAGAAGACTGGGGAAATCTCTTCTGTCACCTCTGGTAATGGAGTAGCAACATTTCCACTTAAGGTACCTGTATGCAGACCACTTGTAGTAGAATAGCCAATTGGAGCATCCTATCTCTCTTAACTGCTCTGTGATTGGTCAAAAAGATTCTCTCAAGGCTGGAAACACAGAATAGAGTGGGTGCAGAAGTCCAATCGTCTTCCTCCCTATAGAGTCTTGAGGTTGCCCGGTAGTTTGAGGATCCAGCATGAATCAAATAATCAAAAGCCAAATCAACAAAGAGCATGTTCCTTAACCATTACATAAATGGAATTTGCAGGCTATAATCATACTTTTATATTCTGGTCAATGAATTTACTCCAAATGTAACATGTTTCCTTAATCTTTGGGGACACCTCATGGTCATTTTATGACTTAATACAATCCATTTCTTTCATACAGCTCATTTGAATTATAAGATATAAACTACTATGTTAATAAGTAAACATGTTGGAATTTGTATTCCAGGCCTGCAGCCACTTTCTGCAACTTTGACTGCATGACTGAAAAATACTGCCTCATAAACACTGTGCAAACACAAATGATGATTTGGACACTTTCTTTTATTTATTTACTTGGAATTAGCATAATTGGTAAGATTTTAGACAACCTGTCTTTGAGCTCACTAAGTAAACCTTATTGGTGGTAGCTTTGTATAGATACGCTATAAAGGGGAGTGAGTTTTCTCATCTTTCTTTTCTCATCTTTATCTTATTTTCAGGCAATCTCAGTACTCCTTCTACGTTCTGGACAGTCTTACTGGCAAAAACCTTTCCAAGATACACAATGAGCTCAGCTTCTCTCTGAGACAAGTGATAGCAAAGCTGCCTGATGGACTGACACTGCTGAGCGAACAAACAATGTCACAATATTGATTTTTCTTTCTTTCTTTTTTTTTACACATCCTGATGCAATTTCCAGTGCTCCCCTGGTCACTGCAAAGCCCGGGGCTGGCATCCATTCTGCGATGTTTATATCTTATGGTACAGTTGAGCCCTTATGGGATTTACAGGCTCTGTGCGGCTGAGGATATCAGAAGTGTGGCTGCGTCCGTTGCCTCACACTCATACAGAGGGAATGAGCCAGTGTGGTAGCTGTCAGTTTTACAATCTCCCACCTTACTATGATTCAGGGTGGACAATAAAGACTGGGAGACTGTTTACAAGGCAAGTAAAAAGTCCATTTAAGGCACAACATGTATAAAGTTATCACAACAAAGTTAGTTTAATGTTTACCAACAGACCAAATAGAAAGAATGTAGTCTTCCATTTTGATGGTGAAGCTAATCAGGAAGAAAAAATAAACTGAATAGCCTTCAGGGAGCGACTTGGCTGGTTGGAAAAATGTTATTATTATATGTGCTGAATAATCCCAGAAGTCTAAACACGACTCGACAAAACTGCTGACGTCACAGAGCTGTTGCTCAGTTTATTATTAAAAGTCCCTAACTTCGCTTATCTGCTGATTTTAACAGAGGAGGAAACATAATAACAATAAATGTGTACAAGGATTGAAATGATCAAAAAAGTGAAAAGCAGGAGTGACAAAAACACTACATTTTAAACTAAAACATAAATTAAGTATCTTTCTCTCAGCTCTCCACCACATCTGTATAATTATAGAAAAGTATCAATAAGTATTGGTACCAATAAACGGTATTGACATCAGTGTTGACATTAATAATATCCTAAAAATCCATAGTTTTGTCTACAGTATTATTTTAAAAGGAGGTGATTTAAGTGTGCTGGGACTTTTTTAATGCGATATATGAGGAGCAGCCTAGACTATGAGCATTCATACTCTAGCTTCCCCAGTGGGAGAGATGTCAAATGTGAAGTGGTAGCCAATTTAAAGGTTCATTGGTCAGGACTTGTAATGTAAAACAGACCCATATTACAGAGTAAATCATACAGTATGGCTACAAGGAGGTCCCTAGCAGGGTGTCCTCCTCTTGGACCAAATTAAAATCTGATGTTGGGAATGGACACAAGGGGATCCTTTGATAAACATGAGCAGGCTGTCTGTGGTTTCCCGACATGCCAGTTGGGCTCTGTGCTCAAAAGCATCTCAGCAGGGCAGATGTTTGTGCAAAGAAATAAATAAACAAATGCTTCTTCAGCTCGAGTCTCTTCGTTATTGGAAACCTGCGATCCAATTATGTGGAATTAAAGTGTCACAGCTGTGTGAAGTTATGCCCCCCTTTGTATATTTAACCATCTGTAGTTTTTAATGTATACACCCATAACTCAGTGTATCAGTGATCCGATCGAATGTACACAGTTACGCATGTTCACACCTGACATTAACCCTTAGAACACAGAGCATTTCGGCTGCTTTTTTTCCATTACTATGTTCAAATGTACAGTATATACAGAGGTTATAAGAATGTGCAATTATATCTTTTTTCTTCAGCACTACTTTTAGATAATCTGATGAAAAATGTATTTCAGTTTCGCCAACTATATATAAACACACCTGAGCAAAAGAGTACTCATAATGTTTGGAAATTTGGAAATATGCCACAGTTCAAAGTTCACTTGGCTCATTTTTTTCTGAACAAAAAGAAAAACGTGGAATTTGTGACTTCTGCACAATTATTGCTACTTTATATCACTACTAAAAATGCAATATAAAAGTCATATTCAAAATTTATTCAACAACTCACTATTTTTTTTAAAGCCTGAATATGTGGCCTATAAATACACACATGACAAGATGTCCAAGTAGTTGTGTATTATTCCTACGGCAATTTGACAAAAAAAAAAAACAACAAAAACTTATCTGCCAAAATTATATCATGATATTTCATCATTATGTAGCATTAACAACATTTGCGACGATATTTCCTCCATCTATCCATCCATTTTCTACCACTTTATCATCTACAGGATGGGTAGCAGGGTGTGCTGTGCCAATCTCAGCTGCGATAGGCGGGGTACACCCTGGACAGTTTGCCAGTCCATCGCACAAGGAGAACATGCAAACTCCGCCCAGAAATGCCTTTACCCATTGTGTGGCCCATAGTATTTCATGTAATCTTAAAATAAAAGTGTTTGCTTTGATACGGAATGATACATAGCTCACTGTAAAAAAAATATTTATGAGGCAAAATGTGCCTGTAAACATAAAAAACAGCGATTGGCGAGTGTGAGACCCCTGACTAAACGCGTCATAAATTGATCAAAGTCATAAATGTGATATAAACCTGTAAACTTGGAGGAGAAACAGATGCCGATGAAAGATTAAAGTCTTTGTGGCGCAAACAGCTCGACTCAATAGCTTTCCTCCATGGGCAGCTTGAGCAGGTGAGTCTGAGAGGGAAAGTAACCTGCTGAGACTGAGGATGTTTGCATCACTGATGAGCTCACTCGCCTGTGGGGGCTCTCAGGGCCCAATAGAAGCCATAATGGAGTTAAACACTGAGGGTTTATTGGGGAAACACACACACTGAAAGCATCATAAAATGCCTAATGAATGCATGTTATTGTGTTAGTGTAATTAGCATGAATGAATAACAACAGTACAGAAGGAAATGGCAACTACTTTATTCCAGTTACACTAATCTAACGATATGGAGTGTGAATTTAATTCTGAATTACCTGAAAGATTGTTACCATGGGACTATTTATTTTCCCCTCATAAGTTTGAGTCTTGTTTTGCAAGTGGCAGGCTTTTATTAGCGTTATGGCTACAGTTTGCAAAATGGTGACCCAACACAGTGGTCAGCAAATTTGGACAAGTGAAATGACATTTTAATGCTTTAAAATAAAAAAATAAAAAATAAATAAAAAAACATTTGTACTTTAGGCAAGGGTTGTGCTTTAACAGTCTGCCATGTTTCTACTGCAGGGCTAACAAACAAACCCACCAGAGTTTTTGGCATTATTGATCAATAATTCAATTATAACCTTCCAGCAGAATGTAAAACAGCCAAAATACAAACTCAAAACATAAACAGATATTGTGAGCCACAAATAAAAATGCAAATTGTGAATATACTCTGGCTGTGGGCCACATCGCGGCTCACATTGTTGCCTCACAGTAAGAAGGCCAGAAATTAAAAACCAGGTTCGGGATGAATGGGTGAATGGTGTTGGGTTTTTCAGCTCTGAGGTTTGGCCCTGCAATAGACTGGCAGCTAGAATTATTGCCTCACAGCAAGGTCAGCGGTTTGAATCCCAGTTTGGGATGAATGGTGTTCGGTGCGTTGGCTCTGTGATGGACTGGCGACCTTTGGCCCTACGTTAGCTCTTTGGCTCAGCCTCGCTACGACCCCCATGTGCAGGATAAGGCAGTGGACAATAGATATACTGGCTGTACTGTTATCAGTGAAGCCAGTGTTTCCTTTTCAGGTCGCAGTTTCATTGTTCTGCATGTTGATGCTGTGGCTTCGATCCCATGTCGCCTCCCAAAAATCACACCGGTGCAACAAAGATCCAAAACAGATACAGAAATATTACTTTCTAAAGCCCATTTTAAAATATGAAAGATTACAGACTACATCCTAAGGCTGTACCATAGCTTTGGCCTGCTTTTGAGCAAAACCACAGAGGACAACCAACTGAGGGCGTCCTCCTCAGTGGCCACTTAAAGACATGCCAGCCAGCTATCTCTTGTACCGAGGACGAGAGGGAGCGTGTTGCAAAATGCTTAGCAGGAATTAGGCCCGTCTGATAAACAGAAGAAGTTTACAGTATAGGCATGGAAACACTAAATCACGCTTATGAAGACAGCGAACACGTCCACTTTTTGGCGACACAAATTCCACTGTGGACAAGACTGCTGTGCGAAGTGCTTTGTACTTGTTTCACTAATGGGGGAGATGAGTGCAGTGCATGGCAGGACTCGCAGGAGCAGGGACAGAGAGCGGCGAACACAAAGGACATGTGAGACTAAAAATAGAACGAAACCATGAGCCAGCATCACAGCTCTTAAAGGAAAGGTCAGATTGATTTGGCTGTCCTCGTTCCCACAAAACAAAACAAAAAAAAAAAAAAAACAGCTGCTCCGAGGGTTCGACACATGTTATTTTTCCAGCATGACTTAATTAAAGATGCCCGAGATGGTGTACGTTTTAGCCATTATTTCTCGGAGGAGGACGCGGCGTGCTTCACATCAATGCATCATCCAATAGATAATCCTCAGGTGCACGACGTCCTCGTTCATCAGGATCGTGGCAAATAAAGACCATCTGCTGGTTTTATCCATCCTTGATTGAAATGACAGCCCTTTAATGAAAAGATATTAAGAGGAGAGTTTCTCTGCCAATAGGGAGCCGTGATAAAATGTGACTAGAAAACAAGCAGAATGAGAAGCTGAAATTGGGATTTAAAGGGGGTTAACACAAAGTTGATCAAACGGTTTTTAAATGAATAGTTTAGGGATTCTTGAAGTGTGGGCTTATGAGGTACTGACATGTAGATAGTGCTGACCACACTGCAAATGAAAATGAAAACACATATTCCACCCTTACTCTCCTGCAACAAGGTCTACAGAGAAAATCAGTGATTTTACATCATCGCACACATGTATTGTTGATCCAATGCTGCCTCCATCAGAAAGTTCAAATGTTTTATTTTATCACTTTGGTGTTTATATCCCTTTGTTCAGATTTCCCTCAGTGACACAAACTGAGCAATTGAGCACCTACTGTGTCCCCACTAGCTAAAAATGCAGATTTTCTCAAAGGATTTTGGTGCAGGACAGTGCACAGTTAAAGGCGACATCGAATGCTTGTATCACACATATATGTTAGTTATGGAGGTCTACTTACATATATTAACTTGTTTTCATGGTTAAAAACCTCCTAGTCGCTGCAAACGAGCCGATCAAAATATCTCCTCACTGACGCTCTCATCAGCCGCGCTGTTTCAGACCAAAACCACACCCCCAGAACGTGGACTGTGTTGTGATTGGCCAGCCAACGAGCGCTTTCCCACTGTCCTGTGATTGGCCGGGTACCTGGAAGTGACGTAATAGATAGGCCAGCTCTCAGATACATAGCTCCCCCTCTGGCACGGTGGATGCTCTGCATCTCAGCAGCTACAACGAGAGTAGTTCTTCTTCTTCTGCAGAGGAGTGGTGAGGATTTCTGATGACGACATCAACCTATGGAAGTGCCGATCCGCTTCGCAGAGCCCAGGAAAATAATAAAACCCTTTTTTCTCAGCAGTGGCTGAACTGTTTGTTCTGAAACTTAAGGGTTTCATAAACGAGGTAATGACGCAGATACACACACAAACGCAGCGTTAATTGGAGCTTCCGGTCTATGTCGCCTTTAACAAAAACAGTGACCATAGCCATTTAAGTTAATTATTATTATTATTATTATTATTGTTGTACTGGAACAGGCCCCTCTCCCTGGACTGTTTGCAATATGTATTCAGATGATTGCAATATGCAACTTCTGCCTTAAATGCCACTAGATCCCACACACGGACTGTTTAAATACCAAATCAAACCTGAGAGTAATAACAACTTCAATGCTGTCGTATCTCACAGAGAAGTTATCTTTCCTCTCCTTTCTCTCTCCAGACTATGTCGCTGTGTCTCAATCCAGCGGTTGGATTTTTACGAGTCTGCTGCCTCTATTGACTGCACACATTGAGCCATATTCCAAAGAACCTGACTATTGGGACAGCTCACATTGTGGTGCTGGGACGCATTTTGACAACATCCAGGCGACAAATCCACTCTTGGGAGGATTCAGCTTGTGATACAGCTTGTGGGTGATCTCGCACGTCCGTGTTTCCCCATGTGACATTACACTGCACACATTTGTATTTATTGGATTCAAGGTATGCACATACTCCATCACGGACTGAAGAATCTTGCTGTCGTGACAAAGTCTGGCTCTGTCACACACGTTTAGTTGAAGAACATTTACAGCTGGAAGTGCTCAGCAGAATGTCCACTCTAACTTCTTGTGGCTGTTCAGTGTATCTATGATAGGAATTTCAGTATATATATATATACACTCTATCACAAAGAACAAGTCACTATTGGTTAAGTCTTCAGAGTGGGAGGGATGTAGCGCCATGTGGAAAAGGTCAGGCTTCTCTGACATGTACAATGTGACCAGACCTTGATATTCCAGTCCTCCTCAGATTACCTGCCTGTGATAGCATCAAGTCCATGGACCTGTGTGGCTCTGGGTATATATCCAGCCAGCCACGAAGAAATGATGAGGTCCCTGTGTGCACCGGCTGCTGTCGCAACCAATAAATCTTCCCTGGTGAGAGTCAGGGGCTGGGATGTACTAATTGCTTTATTGATTTGTAGTTTTGCTGCACGACAGCAGCTGATAAACACATCAGGGAGACAGGGGAGAAAGCGTTTGGGCCCACAGTGCTTTAGCACTCACCCCGTCATCATTTCTAAAGGCCGGGCTACTCGGCTTTAGGGAGGTGACTGGCGTTTTTTTGTCTGAACACACATCACTGACTATAAATGTCCACAAAGAAGAGAACATGCTGTCAGAGCATCTGCTGATTTGTTTCTCCAGGTGATGCTGGCAGGCGGAAAAACCGGAGAGGAAGCATAAACATATCACGTAATATCACGGTGATGTTTGTCTGGAAGGCCTCATTCTGCTCCCCTTGTGCTGCAACAATGGAGCCGAGATCCACTTCGGTGATTTAATTAAAAAAGGCTCAGGCATCATTTGTCTGCTTTAGTTTAGTTATGCATCAAGGAAAGGTGCTCAAGGAAAGGTAGAACTCAACCAGAGTGGAGTATCAAGCATGGCCTCTAACTTCATTATAATACAGTATTTATTTACTTTATTTTTCATGAGAACCACAGGAGATTAGTCACCGCCTTCAGGGCAACAAACAAACAGCTAAAGAGCAGCACCTGCTTAGAACAAATTATGTCTAATGTCAGTTAAAAAAGTGAACTGAACTGCTGGTTACATCAGTGACATGTCTCATGCACTTCATTAATATTAATAATCAACTCATAATTGTACAGCAACTCACTATGTCTGATTCAAACCATGCACATAAATCATTCATTATCCTTTTTATTTGAGATTTGGTGTTTTTCTGCATGTACACACCTCATGATGACAGCCAGCTGCGTAGTTCTATGTTTTTGTAAAACCAGTGTTTAGGGTGAACAGTGAGACAGTTGTGGTGCCATAGGTTTTTCAAATGTCTCTCAAGTCTCCTCTGTGGTGTGAAAACAAGTCACGGTTAAAGTCTCTTCGGGTAAATATGAGATTTAATGATGGTTAAAAATCATAATCTGTGGACATCATTGTCAAAACACAATGTAAGTTACATGCCTCTGGATGGATGCTTACCATGGCAGACTGACATTAGAGAGACGGTGTTGCTAGGAGACTGACTGGAGCCGTGTAGACTATGAATGCATTTACAAGACGACACCCCCAACACGTCCATTCCATATACAGTTTGTCATGTACACCATGTGGTTCAAGCCGAGAGACCCATCTTGTGACAAGATTATCATATTACTTTTATAAAAGATGAATAACAGGGGTTAAACCTATCTCTATACACCAACACTGAACCAATGAGTGACTAAATGGGGCCTCTGAGACATATTCAAAGTTTATGTCTGGTGCAATATGTCCACCCAGCAAAGGTAATAGATCCAAAATACAAACCCCTGGGGGCAGAAATTGCATACCGTGCTTCAAAAGTGATCGGGAACACTGGCCAGGTCCCAGTCAGCTTAAAGGCACCTCAGCTACACACCTGCAAGAGAATCATAGGTTGTTTTCCCAATAGCCAAATATGATTGGACTACATACTCAGGTGTTCACAAGTATGATCATTGCAATTGGAACAGCAGCGTAACTCCTTGTTCAGCTGGTGGCGCCAAGCACTTAAAGGAATACTTTAAGCTTTGTATCATTTAGCTTTGTATTTCTAGAATAGGGGTAGTATTTTTGAAAAATGGTGCTTCCCAAACACAGTTTCCCCTGATTTGAGAAATATCTTCATTCTTTTCTTTGTTACGTGCCCACCAGTGACACTCGGTCCAGTTCGCGTAACTGTTAGTGAAGCGAACACTGTTTACATTCTGGGAATGAGGTCCCGTCATCACCCTATGAGTGGGTCTAAAAAGTGCAGAATTAGCGTTGCAGTTTCAAGCCTTGGACCATGGCTCGGACCAAGTGTCACAAAAAACAAGAGACACAACCACAATTGATAATATCAGTAAACTGCATGTGAGGCTGTTAGCACTTTGTTTTGTTTCTTTTGCAACTGTTAAACATCATCTGCTCATTGGACTTATTCGTATTTTCACATTTTGAGTTATTGCAAATATGGTCTTTCTTTTGTGAAAGAAAGAGAAGTTGGGAGTGAACCAAATAGAAGTCTGTATTGAAAGACATTGCTGTTGTAATGTTGATAGTATCATGAACAAAGGGAAATGACTGTGTGGTAAAGATGTAGAAGAAGTAATGTAATGATTCGGCTAATGCCTAAAACCTTCTGGGCTGTTTTTCTTTTGTCTTCCTTCCTAAGTTCTTCGACTGAGAAAATCTAAAAATAATTGAAGATGAGAAGATTCCAAAGTGAAATAATTTGCAGGCATTACTTTCATGAAAAACAAATAATGTGGGTTTAACCCTTTTTCTATTACACACTGCGATGAGACTGGGACTAAAATGGAGGCTCTGAGACAAATTCAAAGTTTATGTTTGGTACAAGGGCATTATGTCCACCCAGCAAAGGTAACAGATCAAAAAAGGCTGAGTCAAAATACTTGAATGAGATGCAGGTTTGACACCTTAAGGCAGGTGCAGAAATGAAATGACATGAGATGATAAATGACTATCGAAATAAAACATGAAAGGTGGCAGGGGGTGTGACAGAATCTCAGGAGGTTGCAGCAAAAGTCTGAACAAGTACAGTGAGGTTTCCTTTCCCTTCTCCTTTCTTTTTTCTCCATCTCTAGGAACATCTTTTTGAAAATAGGATGACTTGAGAATTGCAGACAAGAACAATCTGTAATTCAGAAAACATGGAAAAAAATTGTGACACAGAATTTAAACGTGGGGCTGTGTTGAGGAATGCATTCCAACAAAGACTCAGGAGAACACAAGGAATAAAGAACAAACAAACGAGAACCAAAGGCTAAATACACCATGAAAACAACGAGACATCCAACAATCCATAAAAATACTAAAACACTATCATACGAGTAAAAACTGAAAAAAACTAGATGTCGTGAGTCTTAAAAGTTTAAAACAGTGTTCGCTTGGTGGCGAGCTCCTTGATTTCTATCATTGTTAATGTACAGGAAACTCTGATAGCGTCACAATTTCATGGCATTAACACATGAACCCTGAAATAAATTTGCCCCGTCAAAAAAGGGAGGAAAATGAAATGCATAGTGGAAAAGTTTCACAAATGGGTAATATTTGGTCAATTTCAAATTGGGTTGATGGTTTGTTTTCGTCGGTATAGTGTCTCCAACTTTTTTTGACACGCCGCTGGTTACATATAACTCTTGCATACTCTGCTTGTTCTACACACAGACGACTGCTGCACAAGGGCAGATATGTCTCCTCCGTAGAGAAGCATTCTGTCTTACTATGCCCAAGTAATCTGCCACAGTGTGATGAAGTGTAGCTGACTTTTAAAAGGGGTGGGAGACAGCACTCTGATTGGTTTAATATAGTCAATGCTGTGTGGATAAAGTAGGAAAAGTGGATTTGGACATGGCAATCTGTCTTGGTCATCCAACCAAGACTGTGGTGACCGTCTTGCAAAGTCATGCAAATTCCTGGCAATAAATGCAATACACATGCATGCACACATGCATGAAAATTCAATCTGCCATATTATAGCTGGGATTTCATTTAATGTTGATTCAGTGGGACAATGTATAGTAGATATGTTATAATTCAAAACACACCTGAGAAACTTCCTCAGCCAATCCTTAAAGGGGATGTATGTATGATATGTAACACCATGCTATCCAAATTCAGAATAGATTGCCAGATAAATTGAGGATGCTGTACAAACTGAAAAATGGATCTTCAAGAGATTACACTTTTACCCCTCATTAACTGGCAGCAGGTGGCACAGCATGCCAAAACATAAGAAATTGTGAGGTGTAATTACATTTTTAAAATGTCACTGTACGGCATCATGGAAATCCCTGAAAGAGTCCCTTTCACCGCGTCTCACACAAACAGCACAGCAACAACGGACATTCTGTTCAGCCGTCTGTTAATCACACATCTTTCGACTGGGTCACGCAACAGTCTTCAAACTTACTTGGCAGGTGCCTTACAAAGGTCACCAGTGTGTGCAGTCTCAATATTGACATTGTTTGTATAAGAAACGCAAGAGAACAGGTGTAGGTACTGCACTCCGACATATGTGACCAGCCAGGAACAAGTAGGCATGAGGAACATACAGTATTTGAAGAATAGGGAGAATTTTAGCCTCGAAGATTTACACCTACTGGGAGCCAAGAGATAGTATCATCCCATTTACATAGCCCAACCCCCTCCTGGTCTAAGATGTCAGTGAAACCACACCTCTCTGTTTGTGCTACAACTCATCACAGAAACTTATCACGTACAGGACTGGACGCAAATGCAGGACGGTAGTAAATAAAAAAGTTTATTTTTTAAGCAGTCAAAAACAGGTGAACAGGCACGAAGATCCTCAAATATGTGGCAAAGAGCACAGGCGCGAGATCAACGTGGAACAGGACACCGACTGGAACAGGTAAGAAGAGATAAATAAATAATCCCACAAAACTGCAAACCACAGAAAACAGAGGCGAGAGCTCAAAAAACACATGTAGCCCTAGTGACGGACAAAGACGAACTCACAACCAGGCAAAGGAAGGGGGAGTGGTTATATACACTGAGGGATCAGGGAGACCACGAGCAGCTGTGACGAACAAGACACAGGTGAAACGGGTTGGGTAATCACAGAGGGGAAAAGTGAAGTGCACACAGGTAAGGGACGAAAAAGACTTCAAAATAAGAGGGAATTTCACAATAAAATGACATTGACAATGACAAAAATGGTGCACAGATAGCTATTTTGTGAGCTACACTGCTACATAATAACCTCTTAACAGAAGGGGGGTGGCTTATAACCTCAAGGTGTCCAGTTATTCTCATGTCCTGCCACTCTCTTTCAGCCACTAAATAATCCATCAATGTGTATAAACTCTGGAGAAAGTCCGGTAGCTAATTCAAATAAAAAGTTTATATATAATATCATCATATATATAATAATATAATATATAATACTATCATTTGAAACTTCTTCAAAACGTCAATATGCATCATTCTGAAAAAAAAAAGGTCATTCAACACATTTCTCGCATTCAATTCTATTAATTACAGCTGCTAACAGTTGCTGAGATAACAGTCAGAAATAGCAACACCAAGAACGTGTTTATCTTCCATCATATTATTCATGATTTTCCTTTAAAATAACAACACAGGGTCACACAGACAATGACAGAACACTAGTGTCAACTGTATGAGGTTGAAAGGGAAACAAGTAACATGACATCCTTCAAATCGTGGCCACTGCTCAATTTATCTGCATAGTAATGCATGTTGAAATACGAGTCGATGACATAATACAAATGGATTTAAACAAGTGCTCAGAGCCTCATTTTTTAAACATATATTCATAGTCGCTGAGATTTATGACATTTACTTTCAGCGTCGGCTTTCTAAGTTTTAATGCTTTTTTATATTCTCACCTGCCAAACTACATCGCTATCCATACAGACCATGTAACAGTGACAGAAGATGAATAAAAGTAAAATAGCGCCGCCAGCGCTGAACTGAATATTTCCCACCATAAGGAGGAAATTGACATTTGTATAAAGTAAGGACGGCATAACATTACTCTTTGTGTTGCAAGACTTTCAAGTATTATAATTTAGAATTCTGACCTTTCTTTCAGAACTTATCCTAAGATTTTTATGACGCAGGGAAAAAAAAGTTCAAGTCGCAGATGAGGCTGATGCAGTGTTATGAGTTTTTGAATGAAACCACTTCAGGTCTTTGATTTGAGCTTTTACTGGATTGTGCCACGGAGTTATGTCTCATCAATGCTGACCGCTGTTAAAAGATCCATTGTTACTTATACATGCTTGACGGTGAGCAATGCCTGGTGCTGAAGGCGGCTTTGGAAAGTTAGCAGCCTTGGTACTATTCCTAATGGAAACACAAAAGAAATATACTGTACTGAACTGAACCGCTGCACTCAGTGGAAACATGCCTAATGCTAAATCTCCATATATCCCCAGATTATGCAAATCCACCCTTTAATTTCTGACAGGCAGACAAACGCAACCAATAGCAAATTACCATTATGTCTCTGTGAGGTATAAAAAGATTTATCACTGCTTGGTTTAAGCTTGTCAGTGTAAACCAAAACATCAAAATTAAGTTCATTTCTGTTGACAGATGGACGTAAAGAGAATGTGTTTGTGCACAATTAGCTGCTCTCGTTCCTGCTCTAGTTGTGACCATCAATTGGAAGAAATGATAATGAAACTCGACAGATCACTGGATGTGTCTCTCGACTCTGATTTATCCTAACTCATCGTGAACATACAAAGAGCATTAAAGCTGCCAAAGACAGAGGAGCCAATCACATGCCGGGTATTGCCTTGAATCATCCATATCGATGCATGACGTGCCTGTTGCATTTGAAAAGGACGGGTTTCTATCTGTTTTCAGCAGATTCCTGTGTATGTTCTACTGTATGTTATAGCGAGCGAGATAAGAAGCAACTCCCCCAGTTTGCTCACCGACGTCAACGCTTCAGCAATCGACATATTGACATCTCTTATCCAAACCAGTCTGTCATCATTATGTAGGTAAAATACACAGCCCCGCATATCAAAATAGCTGCAGAAACCACACAGCTACATGTTAGCGGTATGATGATAGCATAAATTGTCACACGAAATGAAGAAGCAGAATACCGTATGTCCCCAGGGTGTGGAAGTAAATGAGAAAAATAAGCTAATCATTAGGGTAAATAAAGTCTCAGGTGACAGCAGTTAATGCAATTTTACTATGCTAATCTTGGACTCTGGTGCTCGATGTATAAATATTGGTGATTACGACTCATGCAAAGTCATAAAGACATCTCTCTACTCTAAGAGCCTCAGTGATTTATGTCCGTGTGACTGAATTTCCTAAATGGTTTACTTCTAAATTTGCAAATTATTGTAATATGATGGGATTTTATTGTTTATTTATGTCTGCTTTTAGTAATGAATACATTTTAGATATGCTTTAGTGAGCCGATTTATGACTATACAGTAAGATCAGGTTGAAATTCAGAGGAGTAGTGCAGTAAAGTTGCTGTAAGTCTTGTTGCTGTACACCTTTGTCATCTCATGACTGTTCAGTAAGGGGAGGGAGGTGGGGCAAGAGGGCCACCTATTCGTGTAATTCTGGCTCCTGATTGGAGGAAGTGTTGTGGGATGGAAACGTTTCTCCTAGAGACCAGATCAAGCAAAGTAATTGAAACAAGTTTGGACTGATCATGCATTTGTTTTGTTTTTTTAGTTTAAACCTGCGTGTGCGGGTTCGACCAGACAATTCATTTGATTTATATTGCACTTTTAACAAATGCTTGACAACACTGTAATACAGTAGCTCCAGTCCCCCTGAGTGCATGCACGCTCCCGTGTGATAGCTGTCAATCGAACACAAGATGTGTCTTGTGGGTGTGACCAATCTTAAGAGGGCTGGCTCAAGAGCGGACTTCACTTGCGATTGCGTGTGGGACCGCAGCAGTCTGAACTGCTCACAGTTGTTTAATATGCACACAAGGACCTATATTGTGCGTTAATATCTGCTAACGTGCAGCAATATCATGTGCTCGTGAGCATGTTTTACCGCTCTCAAGACTTTTGACAGAAATGTGATGACATACTGGTGGCTCTAAGGGAGAACTGCTTGGTCAACAATTATTCAAAAAACTACAGTGATGACATGGTGAATCCCCATGAGACTTGGGATCCTCTGACTTTTCAAGCACCATAAATTGGCTTTAGTAAACTATTATATAACCTTTAGATAGATTGCAATGAAATCGCCTGTAATTTGACTATTCAATTTTAAAGATCTTTCTCTTATTCCACTTAGTGCTTAAGATAAGTCTGTAAACTTCCATCATGTCACTAGGAACATCTTAAATGGAGTTCATTGAGCGTTCAGCTGCTGTCTGTTCCAAATACAAAGACAGCGATGGAAATGAAAATCATATTTTCTATTGAAGTCAAACAACCTTGTATCGTACAAATTATATTTATACATAGCTTAACTGCATTCTCAATTCCATTCCTTCAGAAATGTCTACAGACGTAGATATAAATGGTCATCATTTAAACAGAAACGAGTGTGATGATAGCCATTTTCTGATTTAGTTAGTTTTAGACACAAAAGTACTCGGTTGGAGTTTGGAAAAGATCATGTCTGTTTCCTCAAAACATCGCAACATCCCCTGCATGAAAATGCCCTCATAACGCACCAACAAATCTTCCAATATTTGATGTTGATCTTTGCCTTGAACTGTGGCCTGCTGCTTGGCAGATGTGGCGGATACACTTTATTACACATCACCACAAACCAATTCTGTTCCTGGTGATAACTTTGCCTCAAATACTGCGCAGAAGAATGCACATTTAGGAACATTATTTTTGTAAAGTGAATAATCATTCAGGCTTATAAAAGCCTGTTTATATTAATTTCATTTAATTATTACAGAAGGACAATATTAAAATAACCGTTCAAATGTCTTACGATTAAAACAGCTCCGTCAGTGTACACAGAAGCTACAGACTCAGCTTGTCCCATTTTGTTTTTATAATAGTTTGATCCATTGCTTGAATTTCCGTTATTTACGACCACAAAGTCACATTCAGCCCGTTGAAGATTAGCTGTAGTTACAGTGAACTACTCTGTCCCTTCTCTCAACGTTTACCCTTCCATTTACTTTATGGTAGCATTTTCCTGCGCCATTGTACACCATTTCATCCAACAAAAAGTTATCATCAAAGGAAAGTAAAGCTCTCTGAGATAATGGGTTTGCTAATGACGCGTTAACTGTCTATTAGCAAACTCGTTAGCTGGGCTCGGCCGCTAATGGGACAATAAGTTCGAACACTATTCAAAAGATATAATTGTTCTGTTGAATCTCTCTGCAAACCGGTCCTCTTCACTCCAGACGGGGATGTTTGCAATCTTTGCATGGGATCCTATGAGAGTCAATTTGGACTTTCACAAACCTTTAGCTTGACTGAAGCAGGAATTGACATACCTCAGGTACAGATGTCACTCTTGCAAGCAGGGCTGTCCAAAAAAGGGACAGTCGTTATGGTGAGCAGGGAGGAACCTAATGCAAATGCAATGCCAATGCAGACATGTGAATAGACTCTGATTTTTGCATCAGTTGCACAGGGTGACTTGAAAGTTCCAACTTTCAATGGCTTGAGGTGAAATATTGAAAGTCATATTGGTACATATTTCATGTACCCAAGTAGAAACAGGGCAGTTGCTATAAAGAGCTAGAGGTTGGGGCTGAATCTGACTTAGAAAGTTGTACCACCTGACAACTTCTTAATATGTGTGCATGCAACTTGATTGACGCACAGCTCAACATGAAGGTAGTCTGCTCTAGCTCGAGCCCTAAAGAAGTAGTCGCTGGATTTGTTTACTTGCACAAGTGACTTTAAACACAAATATTCCGCCAACCACAGATGTTTAAGAAACACAACATGAAAGATTGCTTTGCGGTTAGTAAATATGGTTTGGTGTGTCTATCTTTGGACATTTACATGCTTTGTATGGAGGCTGTGACGCATTTTGACACCGTCTCGATGACAAATGCATGCTTGGAGGATGCAGCTTTAGTCTCAACCCACTTTTTGCAGTAACACGTTGAACCTTTACAAACCTTTAAATTAGAGTTAAATAGCACATGAATTATATGATGCAGCTTTCTTCAATGTGTCATGTAAGTGATTGGGTGAATTTACTTTGAATGACGCAGCAAAAATGTTGCAGCATGTCCCCTCAATGTGACAGACATTGCAAGGTATTTAATTCTGAAACTGTTCTTAAAGTGTTACTAAACCCCCTCTTCTGCAGCTATCTCCACCCAATGCCTGATTTAAAAAAAAATGTCAAGACATGGTGGAGGGAGAAAGGTGACAGCTACTGCACCTTCAAAAAGAGGAAGGAGTCTAGGGCAATGAGCCTTTCGCTGATTAAATGAGAGGGTGATGACATAGTGTACCAGTGATGCAAACATGGACTTCACGAGCCAAATGACAAAGACCAGAGAGGCAGTCGAGGCCAAACATGTATTATTTTTTGACACTTTTTATACTGGGAAGACATAACATTACTAGATACCCTGATAGACTAGACTACACCTAAAAAATGGTTTTGGGGAATTAGATCCACTTTAATAAGGAGCTTTATGATGTTGTGATGTGTTTATTGTTGTTTTTGTGAATGCTGCACACAAAGGAATTTGAGATTTCCCTGAAAGCGAGAGGTACTTAACAATTCTTTCCACTTGTGTTTTTCTGCTGCTTGTGCGAGTGACATTGTCGTCTCCGCACTGTGTCCTTGCAAAAGCTTTTACTCGGCGATAGAAGGCGAGTAAGTGATGTTCTTCACAAACAGTCACACTCCCATGGAACGACATGAAAGAGGAAAGTGTAAAAGTGTGATTCTGAGTCATGAAACATTAATAATGTTGTGGGCATGCTGTATTTGTCTGTGCAGTATTCTATCTGTGTACACGCATCTGTGTGTGGACGGATGCCAGTGCAAATGGTAATTGTGCACAGTGAACTTCAATTAACAAGAATTAACATAATGGAATGGCGTCGGAAAATCTGAAACAGAGGAACTTCAATGATGCAGACACCAAACTGGAGTTACTAGAGAACAAGTAAACAGCCATAATATAATGGCCCGCACGGAAAAAAACGATACAGTCTTAAATTTCATTACATCCTCCAAGAGAGCTGTGGGAGAAGGATATAAAAAAAAAACAGTGGTTGAATTAACACTACTCCCTAAATGGTGCAGTGCAGTCAGCGCAGAATTTGGGAGTGTCTGAGGAAAAGACCGTGACTATGTGCTGCCAAACTGCCGACTCAGTGGGGATATTTCAGTGTTTCTGTCAGGGATCCAGATGAGGACAGTGGCTTTATGCCCGGTGCTGAAGCTACACGGCAAATGACTGGTGCAAAAGGGACAGGCCTGACTGCACTCGGGGAGAAATTCTTAATGCCCGTGTCTCATTTTCTTCTTATTGGAACATGAGGGACTTTTAAAGTTTTTAAACGTGCAAACCATAGTTCCAAAAAGTAGGGACACTTTCTAAAAATGCAATGTCGAAAGTGTTCAGTTTTCACTGTTGGTGCTGTATAGAGTCAGTTGTGAGATTCACTTTTGCGTGTATGTGCATCGAGTGTCACTTACAACTTCTGCTGTAACTTTCCTTCAGTTGTCATTCAGGGGAACCGTGGACTTTGTAAAGGTAATGTGAGCAATTAACATGTCTGATGTCTTACTTTATTAGCCCTGAGGGATTCAACATGGCCTAAAATGAAAAAGGTGGCTACATTTCAGTGTCGTGAGATGAAAACAGCAGAGACACTGACTGAAGAACATCTCTGCATCTTTTGGTGACAGCTTAAATGAAATAGTCAGGATGGCTTACTGAAAACTAATTCAATTACATTTGTATGCATTAGGTTTTTTAATCATTTGTGCACATAAATATTCTTTTGGTTTGCCAGCTCACAATGTAACAGTTTATTACTGTGCTAACTGAAATGAATAAGCCTATTCCATTGTGTAGGTAACTAACACATTAACTGTTAAGATTAAATATGAAGTTATAGCTGCTACATAAACTTGACAATGACCTTTTGAAACTAGTAAAAGGAATCTAGCTATTCTAATGCCAAGCCTTGTATCCTTGGAAACTGCATTGCTTCATTATGGAAAGTCGTTTTGCACAAATATAGTAGAACAGAACAGAAATTGTGTTAAATACAATGATTTTTTTGCTCCCCTATATTTGCAGGGTTTATAAAGTGCCATGTTTTTCGTGCGCAATTCTGCTAATTATGATTTAGTGACCCGTCACCATGTAGCACCAGTTAGAGCTCTGGAAGCTCCTGTTATACAGTCCCATCATGCAACACTGCAAACAACACCATTTTGGCAGGAAAGCCATAGACGAATATAACCAGCAACATAGTCTCCAGCTGTTTTCATAAACTAGAAAGGAAATTAGGGTTGCAGACCTGCCAAGATTTTTGTTTGAGTAGGATTTTACTTACTTTATTGTTAATGTTATTGTTCTTATAAATGGAGGTGGCGCAGTGCACGTAGCACAAAAATGATCCCATTTTCGATTACATTTTGGCTTGTCATTTTGGCTGATCACACACAATTATGATGTATCTCTCACACGCTTACTAATCACTTCCCCACTCACTTCCATGTCAGATATTAAACATACAAATACACAATGAAGAAAACAAGAACTCTTTTAATGAAAAGGCAACTGATATTTAACATTCGATTTAAACCCATAAGGTTGTTTATATTACTCTGATTCACTTTAAAAGTAGGTCTTAATATATTTTACATAAGCCGACTGAAAGTCACAAAGGACATGTTATGTCCCTCCAACAGGACTTTAACATGACAGAAATAACTGAAACATGTCCCTTAAACTGATATTTTACATTACTTCTGCGGGGCTAACACACTCTTCTTTTTACGCTTATTAGCGTAACATTTTTTGAGCAGTGGCGTTAAAACGGTCATGGCATTAACATTCAATTTCGACAGTTCTGTAATTATTATGATTAGTCGAAGTCGTCTTTTCCCAGCAGGCTAAAGTTGCTAAAGTTATTAGACTGTAGCCTGTGTGTTGCTGCACTGATGCCCATAAACACATGAACTGAACGCCGTTATTCCCTTTTCGCATAGTTTTAAGTGACACATCATAGCAGTGTATAGATTAATGTGTTTACTATACTATAAAGGATGGGTTAAATGCAGAGGTCAAATTCACAATCACAAATTGGTGTGTGTAAAAAAGTAACTAATTCTTATTTTAAACAAAGTGTAGATGGTGGATAGCTCGTGCCCCAGGGTACCAAAACAGCCGGAAACAAGTGGGTCATAATTCACACTATCGATACTCTTAACTCTGATAAAACAAAATAAAAAAAATACACTGATGCTGTAAACCTTTGACACTACACACTCTACATTTCAAATATTACACATTGTGTTGCTGCAACTCTGTCAGTGTGTCAAGTATTTAACACTTCCAATTAGAGGGCCGATATAGACACTTTCAAAGTGTTGAAATTAGAGTTGCTTCAACACTACTAATTAAAAAGAATCCTCCTCTCACTCCCTATCAAGGGGTGGTGGTTGTGTGTGTAGGGGTGTGTGTGTCTTCCTCATTCTCAGATCCTCTACCAGAGTCCTGTGGTGCACCTTAGCTGCTCTCCTCAGGACTAAGATCTCAGATGTTGTAGCTGGCATCTGTTGGAGCCACACTCTAAATTAGTGGGTCACAGGCCACAGTGGTCTGATTTCCACATGGCACCATGCTGCCTGAACGCCCCACATCTTTTTTTAGCTCCTCTCCCAGCCCCTTGTATTTGTTCTTCTCGTGTTCTTGCTTCTTGGGATCGTGTCATCCATCACCACTGCCTTCTTCAGCTGTTTGTCAATCAGTAAGGAATATGGCAGGGAACTATAGTGTATACAGTATAAACATCATTTATGAGTTGATGAGCTATACAGCTTGCGGACTAAGGTTCCTCCTCTTCTTTGTGTCCTATAGCCTGGACAGCTAAGCCAGTGGCCAGAGGGACGCCACTCAAATGCAGGAAAGTGAGTGTGTGGGTCAGTCGTGGAGAATAATAGCTGCTTGCTTCGTGCTTGCTGTTCATAGATGGTGGAGAGATTCCTAATTGTTAGCATACTGAGACAGCACTCGACGGGGGGTATATAACATCTGGTTAACCATGAACTTACTGCCGCTTAGTGTCTATATTAAATTAATATGAATAAAATATTAAAAACTAGATGTTAATATATACATATACAATGGAGTATGCCAGTCAGAGGGAGTGAGGCACAAGTTTTAGATTTCATTCAACTCTCTTTGTATTTGGAATAGATGTGGTATCTATATGAAGTGTATATTATAAATGTTCTTTAAGGCATGGGATCTGAATTCATATTTTAAGATGTTTTGCAGAAAGTTAAATTAAGAACTGTAAGGATCATATTTAATTAAAAAGCTGTGGTAAACAAAAGGGACACATTCAAAATTAATTAAGTCATAATTCTACTATTTTGAAGTTGGTTATAATTGGTTGTGGTATGTGACATTTTTCTCTAATTTTCACATGATATAACTGACACACTGCTGGCTGAGCAAAGACAGGAAATGACATCACAATCATATGTGAATAACAAATATTATAATGCAAATTATAAAACAAGTATCATGAACTATGGCTGAGCAGAACAAGGGACTCAAATGCAGGAAACAGTCAGTAACAGAGTTTAATTCCAGGCAGAGGTTCGGTACACGGGAAGTCAAAGAGATCAGGCAGAGGTACAAAAACGTCAGGCAAAAAGGCAAGGTCAAAAAGGCAGACAAGGTTCAAAAACACGAGAAGACAAGACTATGGTTGTGAAAAAGAGTGCTGGGGCGTGAGCTATGAACTACAACAAACTGGCGACGAGACAAGACACAGAGGGGAATATAAGCAGTGCTTGATAGGAGTGATAGGATGCAGGTGTGGTAGACACAATCAGGGATCAGGTGCACGCAGACAAGGAAGGGGGCGGGGTAGACAGGAACCTGAAACAGAGACAAGGGTGAGTGATTTCCAAAATAAAACAGGAAGACAAGACATGGAACATGAAGGGAGAAACAAAACAAGATACTTAACGGAGGTGACAGATCATGACAACAAGATCAAGTCGCAAGCCAAAATGATGGATCATCATCAGTCAGTCATCATCTAACCGCTTTATCCTCCACCAGAGGGTCGCGGGGGGTGCTGTGCCAATCTCAGCTACATCGGGCGACACCCTGGACAGTTCGCCAGTCCATCGCAGGGCCACACACAACTAGAGACAAACAACCATTCACTCTCACACTCACTCCTACGGTCAATTTAGAGTGTCCAATTGACCTAATCCCCACATTGCATGTTTTTGGACTGTGGGAGGAAGCCGGAGAACCCGGAGAGAACCCGCACACACGGGGAGAACATGCAAACTCCATGCAGAAAGGCCCTTGTTCCAACCGGGGCTCGAACCTGGGTCTTCTCGCTGCAAGGCGAGAGTGCTAACCACTACACCACCGTTTGACCCCAAAATGATGGATGACACGCAAATTTGTGAAGCGCTCCTCATTTTTTGGGCTGCCCATGGACAAGAGGAGACTTGTAACTGGTTGTTGGTTCAATCCTGGGACGGACCAAGGGCTGGGGCGCCCCATAGCAGGCACCCAATCCCCCATTGCTCCTGGGCACTTGGGTTGAATGCAGAGGACAAATTCACAATCGCTAATTGGTGTGCGTGCAAAAATGACTAATTGTAAAATGAGAAATATACAAGAAATATAGACAAACAAATCTTTTATATAGAATACTTTGTTGAAAATATAAAAATATAAAATTTGCCAAAACTAACTGAATTACAAGAAAGAAGTGTAATAAGTGTCTTTATTTCATACTTTATTTACAGGCTGTAAAGAGGGAGACATGAATGTGATGCAGTGATCGTGTGAGCGATGGGTTCCTATTTAAGATAAGAGAAGAAAAACGCAAAAGGCAAAACAGACAATCAGGTTGGTAAATGGACAATATCAGATACATTGGTACCTGCACCTGCAACAGAGCTGTTATTTTTCTTCAGTGTTGGTCCTTTAAAAGTTACTATGTGGGTGTATCTTGTGTGCTTTGGACAAAGTTAGTACATAGCTCTGCAACACGCATGTGTCTGAAGGGAAGTGTTACTCCACAGCCGGTCGTGCTGTTCCACACATCATGCATCATCCCAGAAACCGATCTTGAAGTGTTTGTAGCAGCCACAACTCAGCGAGACTATTAATGACACAGTAGTGGTTGTGTTGTGTTTGTGGCTCTCATTATTTCTGAGGTTGATCATAATTAACATCAGAGCCGTGGGGAGGGAGATTATTTCATCACATTTTCATAAAAAATAAAACTACATTTCCGAAGCACAACATGATAATGTTCACTCCAATTTTCCGCTGTTATGCAAAATATTGTCCCAGATGTGTCAGAGTGTAGTGTAGCCTGTTAATGCCACACACACACACAATGTCTGCCAGAAAAGACATTATAATTAAGACTCATTATGTCATCTAGAAAAAAAAGGGGATAAAAAGCTACCTTTATTTATTTTTTAATGATGTTTGAAACAATTCAAACATCAGAGCCAGGAGTTTGTAATCTTTGATTTATCTAAGCTTTGTATTCCTCAGTATCACAATATTTTCTAGTTATCCTCCACTGTTTGTATGGCCCTCCCCAAAAGTATCTTCTTATATCAAGGGGCTAGCAGTATTAGCTTGCACATATTGTTTTTAATAATCAGAGCAATACCTTTTTTTCTTTGAAACATCTGATGATCGGTATTTCCAAATATAATTTTGTTACAAACACACAGCCAATGAGCCCTGTCTTCATACAGTCAAGACGAGGTCTCCAAGATGCTTGGAACAAACTACTGGGTTTAAAGGGGATTTTTGTATGTATTCTGTAAGATATGAACAGCAGCGATCATTGGTTTGTGTTTTGAAATCAAAACACTGGAGACAAATGGTTGCAAAATAAAAACGTTAAACGCAGAGCTGCATATATTAACCTCTCCTTCAACTGTGTGCAAGTTAACACACTGTTACATAATGGAGTTGGCTAACCTGATGCTTTTTCTGTGTGCCTCATGAAATTTGCTGGTTCCAAGCACATTGCCACTCCATAGCCTCATTTTATCTTCTCCTCTGGTTGAGACGTTTTTGAGAGGAGTAGTGAGGCTTCTTAATCAGAGGCTAATATTTGGTATTTTTGACATTGCCGCTGCGCCGTGTGTTCAAGTAGTAACTGCTGGCAGTCCCTCTGTCAAAGTGCTATGAGCTAGGCAGGTGGTTGTCAGTGAGCAGGCCAAATCACAAGCACAAGCATTGCTGCTCAATTGTCATCAGTAAAGCTATAAACATGTTTTCTTACTCTCTGAGGATGTATCATGGCCATTTCATTGCAAATAATACATGTTTACATGTATTCCCTTTAAAGGCGACATCGAATGCTTGTGTCGCACATATGTTAGTTATGGAGGTCTACTTACATATATTAACTTGTTTTCATGGTTAAAAACCTACTAGTCGCTGCAAACGAGCCGATCAAAATATCTCCTCACTGACGCTCTTGTCAGCCGCACTGTTTCAGACCAAAACCACACCCCCAGAACGTGGACTGTGTTGTGATTGGCCAGCCAACGAGAGCTTTCCTACTGTCCTGTAATTGGCCAGGTACCTGGAAGTGATGTAATAGATAGGCCAGCTCTCAGATACACAGCTCCCCCTCTGGCACGGTGGATACTCTGCATCTCAGCAGCTACAACGAGAGTAGTTCTTCTTCTTCTCCTGCGGTTGAATGTACGCAATCGGATGTGCCCAGACTAGTGCCGGGCACATTTCTGATGACGACATCAAATTAAGGAAGTGCCGATCTGCTTCGCAGAGCCCAGGAAAACAATAAAACCCTATTTTCTCAGCAGTGGCTGACCTGTTGTTCTGAAACTTTAGGGTTTCATAAACGAGGTAATGACGCAGATACACATACACTAATTCTTTCAGTCATAGTTATTTTGTTGGTGTATTATTATTTCACTTTTTTAGAGCTTCTTGACATACAGTATCTTTATCCATAAAACAAGTACCAGCCTCTTAAAACACATGGTAAGCCAAGTTTTCCTCTTCTCCTTCGTGGATGGAGCTCCATTTCTGGTCATACGAATCACAAACACTTAGATCTTTTTTAAAATTTGATTTCGAATGAACACATGTCTTTTTACCAAACTTTGTATGAATGTGAAGAAATAAACAAACAAATAATTACAACGTCATGGCATTACTTTTGAAAGCACTCCCACTTTACCGTTGGTGCCTTTAATGGTTGCACAGTAACTCTTGGGCTAAATATGAAGACATGCAACATTTCTCCCCAGCCACAGACTTATAGTTTCTTGATAAATATATCCATTATTCATGGCAGTTTAAATTGGGGCACAGAAGAAAGCTTTTCCTTTCTTGAAAGCAGAAGCAGTGTGTCTCCACGTTGCTCTTAAACTAACTAGGTGCATTCCCTCAGGTCTTAAAGAAAGACTTTGGTGTGATGAGAAAAAGGTACAGAGGAGACACATCCTCTGCAAAAGTTAGAACAAAAAAACTTTTTCCACTGAGAAATACAGAAATTCATAAATTAGCACAGTGGAGCTGCTAAGAACAACTTGTGAAAAGACTCGCCTGTGGGATAAGAGAGGTGGAAGCGGGTTTTTGTTCCCTACATGTTTGAGAGAAAACCCGAGATGACTATGCTAACAAGAAGGCTTGTTTACAAAGCCCGAGGAAGGCCTTTCCCTGAACACAGGAAGGACAGGTTTGGCTTGTGCGCCATTGACTGTGAAGCATCTTGGTATAGCATCTAAAATACAGACAAGGCCCCGAGGGACTGGAATCGGCCTGCTGCCACATTAGGCATGTGTCCAAATGCCTGGCACATAACTCGGTGCAGAGAGTTTAGAGGTGCGCTCATATGCTGGGAGAAGAAGAGAACCTGTGCCAAGAAACTAGCTGTGGCAGAGATGAAAAACACACCAACAACAACACAGTGAAAATCATCCTATACGTGATATGTAGCAGAGGAGAAGGTCCTCTGCTTGCACAGTGTGAATCATTGCCAGTCATCACAACAGTGAAGTCTTTTCTTTGGATCTGTCAGTCAACATTGAGTTTTTCCGCTGCAGCTATCGTGGCACCAGGATAAGGTGAATGAGGGCAGGCTTTACAAATGTTTTCATAAAATAAATTGATTACCCATAAAACAATCATGTTTCAAAATCAAATACAGATTAATGTGAGCACTTAAAAAAGAACATGGAAGTGGCAAATGCTATTTAGAAGTGATTCCTCATCAAAATCAGCAGCGGCCAGCATGACTGTTGATTTAGATTTTTGCAGCTCGCTTCTCTCTCGCTCTCGTTGATTGTCACTTCATCTCCCTGGGGATAAAAATGTACTTAAGGCAAACATCAAGCAAAAAAGTGCCTGGCACAACTAAGCCAATATTGTTGTTGTTTTATACTTTCTATTTCAATTACACTTTTTCATCATTTGCAAATTTGGAAGACTTATTCTTCCAGCTTTGCTTAGTCTTGCTGTACACAAGACTTGAGCTGCTCAACAGTCAATGGACCATCTTTTTTTCTGATCCCCCTCTTCATATCAAGCCACACATTTTCAAAGGGAGATATATTTAGAACTTCCTGGACAATGATGTTGTTGTAATGGGAGCATATGTTCCTCCAAAATTCCATCAGAACTGAGTGAATGGTTCTTTCACATATACTGTATGCAATGGGCACTAATGTTCCCCCATCCCCCATTGATAACCGTCTGGAAGTGTCCATGTATCTGAACCAGTGCACTGCTTTCTACCTCTTTTATGTAGAGGCTGGCCACTATGGGAGATACATAGGCAAGAATCTTTCTTTATCCTTGACATCCGACGAGTGCGACGTCCAGGCTCCCCATAAACAAGCTACAATGTTTTTTGTCCGACCACAGAACAACAAAACCCTTTGTCTTAAAGTCCATCTCAGATAAGATCATGCCCATGGTTTCTGCACAACACTGATATATTGTTTGCTGGGGAATCTGAGCCATCAAGCTTTTGAAAAACAGTGAAGAAGGCCCTGTAGTCTGCTCTGAGTTAAGGTGAAGGACATGTTTGTGAATATACTTGGCCAAGGAGAACAGAGGCAACATCAAGCCAGGCATATATATACACAGCCTCATGCTGTACCGCCAATCCTTTAACATATGTCATTAGAGTTGGGATGATACAAACTCTCTCTGGGATAATCTTCTACTGGCTCCACCATTATCTGTGTTTTGGTATGCATCAGGCTCTGATTGGCGCAGTCACTTTCTCTCGGAGCCAACCCTGAAACTAGCTCGGCCTGTACAATGAAATATTCACCTAACAACTGGACGGTCAACTGGCAATGGCCCTGATTATAATAAATTAAATTCCATATTTGTAATGACCCCGCCCTCATCTTGGAGGTGATGAGCTACACTTAGGCACATGTAGCTAAAACCCTCTCCTTCCTCCAGACGCTCTCTGTCATCATCGGCTCACACATGGCATCCGTGTGGGCGTCGCTGCATTCATGCACTCACACACCCACACATGGCTACACTGATTGATTACTGACACTGATGCATCTTTCCCTTCAGTTGGAAATAAATGTGTCATTTTTTTTTGCACTAGACTTTATCTCCTCTCCCATTTTTGTTACAGCTTAAGAGCCAGGTGCTAACAAATAGTGGTGTTCATCCAGGAATGGTCCAGGTGAGAGATCTGAACGTCCATGAGGTGAATCAAGTGTGTTTTTCCAAAGTTCAAGTTGTTTTTTTTTGGCTTGACCGTGGCAGTGCTGTTGTCTAGAAGGTGACGTGCTTGAAATTCCCTTTGAGTCCTCGTCAACCATGGTCTGTTGCTGCAGAAAAACTCACTCAGTTTCATGTTACTTTTCTCGAAGTGACGATGATTTTCCAAAGTACTGCCAAGCTCATGTGGCTTTGTCCGTCATAGTAGCATCTTTTCATATAATACCATCCCTCAAATTCAGCAGCAGTTTGCGCCCTTAGCATTTACTCACCAAGATTTCACCTGACTCCCCTGAATTTGTATCACATTACAATCGCATACAGCAGTTATGAAATGATACAGCACCACACGATGATCAGTCTCACCATAGCTTGATTGAACTGTGCATGTAAGCGTGCTGATTGTCTTTGAACCACAACAAATCCTTTTGCACAAAGACTGAACCTCTGGTGGAGGCTGTACCCAACTTGATTAATCCCAGACAAACATACATACCGGTGCATTTATTGACAATGTCAGTGAGAGCAAGCAGGTGCACTCCTGTGTCTCCTATTGAGACCACAAGGTCTGCATAAACAATAAAACAGTGGGAGACCAAGAGGAGCCCACTAAAGAAAAGTTAACAAATTAGAAGGTTGAAAAAAATAATGATCATAAATTAAAAAAAAGCTTATGTCCAGATTTAAGAGTTTGATAGCAGACAGAATGAATGACCTGGAATAGTGATTGGTTTTCCGTGGTGGAGCTTTAAGACGACGCCCAGAGGGCATGAGCCCAATTTCGGATGACAGAGTGTGGTCCTGCTGGTTCTTGATCGCCTTTGCTTTTTTTGACCACACGTTTATCCCAAAGGGAACACAAGTCCTCCTGCTGCACCCCTGTTATTTTGGAGCGCGCCACACAATGTTTCTCAGACAATATTTGTCTTTAACACACAAGCTGTTGTGCCGGACAGATGAGTCGGAATACTTTCAATGGACTTGTAAAACAAGCACTGTATCTTCCCACTTGCATTAAAGGAGTTTAACTAGGTAAGTCCTCTGCTGGCCCTTCTTAACAATAGTATATGTCAGGGGTGTCAAACCCATTTTTGTTCAGGGGCCAAATACAGGACAATTTGATCTCAAGTGGGCCGGACCAGTAAAAATAGTAAAATAATAGCATAATAACCTATGAACAACAAGAACTCCTTTGTTTTACATTTAATGAAGGATATTTTTACAAAACAAGACATTTCTTGAGAAATATAAGTGCAATTTCAGCAATATCGTGCCTAAATGTACTATTTACACATCACACTGGATCTAAAAAGGCACAAACATTTAGTCACAGGTATCTGGAAGAGAAAAATCTGATTGTAATCGTAGTGTGAAATTTTAACAAATTCATCCTGTGGGCCGGATTGGACCCTCTGGCGGGCCGGATCTGGCCCCCGGGCTGTACGTTTGACACCCCTGGTATATGTGTTGACGTCAAATCTTAGCTGGGAGCCAAAGACTGTTCCTAAGTACTTAAAAATAGAATGTGTCGCAGGCTTAGTGCAATTCTTTCCAAAGTTAATGATGAGTTCCTTGGTTCTGGACGTGTTTCGGTCCAGAACATTCTTGTCACACCAGTTGGCAAATGCTGGGAGAGTGCTGCCATGACAAGATTCTGTACCTTGAAGGAGGGACAAAAGAACTGTATCATCAGAGATCTTCACTATCCTCTTGAACACACAGCTATGTAAGAAAGGGTGAGAGAACACACCCTTGGGGTGAACCTGTGCTGGATATCAGGACATCCAGAACAGTATATCGTGAATGTCAATATTTCAGTCTGTTTTTTTTGTTTTTTTTTATATGTGCACAAAATACAATTAGGTGTGTTGATGAGAAAATTGAGAATCCATTCTTTGTACTTGTCTGTGTCTGCTAAATAAAGGTTTAAGTGATTCAACAAATGACATGTTGTAGTTCTCGTATTTTCAGAAAGCATCCTTATTTTTCTACAGGTGGAATTTGTAGAAATGCTGAAATTAGTGTACGTATGTATGCAGAGATACGTAAATAAATGAATATAGAAATGTGGGAAGTCTTCTCGGGGACCAGTTTTCATCCTTTGTTTATCTATTGATTGATTATTTTAATAGAATTTTATAATGTAGATAATGGCTAAACGGCCGTTTAATTAGGTTCCCTGATATTGAATTCCGCTGAACTCGCTGATCTATAATTCTTCTCCTCCTCATCACTGTGTAGAAACAATACACGTTACAGTGTCACATTCTGTCTGAGCCCCATGCATTGAGTCACACAGCAATTTCAAGACATAAACATGTGTTAAAGATAGTTAATGAATTGCTTTACACCATATTTCTCTCCTGAATGAGGTGATTAAATGTCTTAGTGTCAGCTGTTTTACAGCAGTGCGTATTATCCATGGACCTTGTATTATTTCATACTGTCATAATAAAATGTTCTACATACTATGTTTGGAGAGATACACAGAGGCAGAATAAATCTAAATTAACTGTGTTCTCATTTCCCCTCATGTCTTCTCCAGTGAGCTTTCAACCAGCCTTTTACTTTTCCTCAAAGGTGAGGCCCTGGAAAGAAAAAGGATGCATGTTTTATATATTTTCACTTCACAGAGGTAATTCCGAATCTGAAACTGTTCTAATCCAACAAGGAATTAGATGAGCTGAGGAAGGCGAGCTGCAGCTCCTCGTTCCTCACACGTGACTTTGATCTCCTGATCTTTCAGACTCACTTTCTTCAGCCATCCCTCCCGCTTTCTGAGTCACAGAGCGGATCCTTGTCTTGTTACATTTCCTGCCCTGTCTCCATGCAGCTTTCCTCTCGATGCAGCTCATCTCCAAAGCCTCGCGTGTTCTTTCGCTGTTCTTTGTAAGTCAGCAGGTCCAGGTCTCCATGTGTGCTTTTCTTTCCCTGTGACCTATCTGAGGAGGGTGTTCTTTCTTTGAGCTCCTGTGGAGCATCCTCACAACCTGTCTGTTTTGCTGGAGCTTTATTTTCCTTCTTCAGTGATTTGATTTCATCCATATGAGAGCATGGGGCTTCTGTGAGCCCCTGCATGACTGGAGCTGTTGTGTAAATTTCTAGTGTGTTGGGCTGTTGGAGGATTCACCTTTAGCTAATGCATCACAGCAACTATTCAGTGCACAGAAAACAGCTGATAAGAAGTCACCGCTGCTATGTGGCTTAAAAACAGGAATTTACATATGTTTAGTCCTTATAAGGTTTGTTAGCAATGGTACAGAGAACATACCAAGCACTCTTTTATATGCCATTCACTTTGTGGTGGGCGGGTCAAATTAAGGACAGCACAAATAATGTGCACAGCAAGAAACGAAAATGTTCATTGAAAGTGTGCTGTATAAAAGCTGACGTAATGGGACAAAATAATCATTACTCCCTTACTCATGGAGTGACAAGGAAGAGGTATTTTTATATTTTCAGTACCCATGAATATATGTAAAATAAAAAAGAAATGAGAATAATAAATATAAAAAGAGCTACAGGGGGATTCCTGTACCTTTTAAGACTTAGAACACTTAATCAGGAAGACTAGCTCGGGATTCTGTGGAAGAAAGGTAAATTGCAATCAAGAGAAAGCACCCACAGTACACCCCTAAGGTTAATAATTATTAAAGCTTAACTCCTTGTGATGCGATACTCACAACCAAAAGTCAAATGATTTCCTCCATGGAATATAACTTAAACAAGCATAGATAGAATCTCATCATAATGGGCTTTTTTTTTTCAAATTAATAATATGAAGTAAATGTTTTAATTAATCCCTTAATTAAAAGTGGCAGACCATATTATGGGAACCCATGAGACTAAATATCATGCTCATTGCTGTGTTTTTTATGAATATTACAGTGTTATTAGGAGAGCCTGTGTTTTGATGCCGTGACATACTGTATTGTATTTTAAGGGGAGGATGTTGATGTTACCTGGTGCTTTCTGTGCCTAAACCTAATGGCAGTTTACTCACAGTGCCTGATATCTAACCATGTCCATGTTAAAACACTGTCAAGTTAATACAGAAAGGTGAATAACTAGTGCAATTTTGGTTCAATAAGCTCATATCTGTGGTTTGCAGAGATGTGCTGTTTTGAAGCTGTTTCAACCTTAATGAGATAAGAAGTGTCTGAACAGAAATAGAAGTCAACGTTTCTCTTGTCATACATTATTCATCAGCATTATAGCGCATATGAAAGCACAGCAATAAAAAAGAAACACATTAACCAGTGAGAAAGAATGTTATTGAAACGATAGAAATGTAACAACAAGGCAACTGTGAACCACAATATACATCTGGCATCTGCATATGTTGTCGGATGATCACTGACAAACAGCACACGCTTTCATAACTCCAACTTGTTATTATGGGAAAATGACTTCTGCATATACTGACCAATCAACTTTAACACTAGCCAATCTGGAAATCTACACTTATGCAGCTGCAGAGGTGTCGTGTTTTCTGTTGACCTTGTCAATTATAGATGTATAGGGACAAAAATCTATAAATAGCACTCAGTGCGAGCGCCCCTCAACCCCCACCGGGAGAATGTTAGATGGGGTCTGGATACTGGTGGTGGTGGGGTGGAGTTGCACAGACCGAACTGATATACATTTCCTGTTTTGCTTGCTTTTTCATCTACTTTCCAATCATACGGAAGCTAATTTCCTGAAGCCTTCACACAGTCACAGCCATATCAGCGGCATGTCAGAAAATAATAGGCGACCTGTCAGTGTTTTTCTTGCTCAAAGAAAACATGTTGGAAATATTCAGCGGACATTGCGTTTCAAAGTGTCCAAACACACCAATTTATCGTTCAATAGTTCAGGTTTTTTTTTGAATTGGTGTTTTGTGAGGTATACTGACACATAATAAGAATATGATTGCCACTTTATCTCACCTTTAGACAGCCTTTTCAGACTGGAAACCTGAAGTCTGGAAAGTGGTCATTCTGTCCTGCACCGTTGCACATGGAATAAAATCGGCATTTTTAGGTCGCAGGTTGCTGCTCTACCTTTGCGTTGTTTGGTAAATTTGTATTACTGCTGTGCTTTCTTTTCTTTTCTAATTTACCTAAATCACAAAGTATTCAAGGATAACAATGGTGGTACATAGTGAACTTCTAATTTCAATGCAAATTTAAAGATATCATAGACTTAAGTTAGTATGCATTTTATGAGTAAAATCTGTTTTTCCTGGTGTCCTTAAAAGCAGCCATGTTTTCACTGATACCTAGTGCTTTTGTCTCAGGCTGGTTCTCGGCCCAGGGGGGAACACACTGCACAGTAAGTGCTGAATAGGAACTCAAATTTCAAAAATCCCAAACTATTCTGGATAAGTGTTTGGTAGATAAGTCTGAAGTGAGTCTTCTTCTTCTGTGGAATTTAAAGGCAGCTTGCATTTCTGGCATCCTCTGGAATGAGAAAACTCCTACACTACCTAGTCTCTTCAGTCGTATCCTGAATAATCTTGACTTAAAAAGTCGGTGGGGTGGGGTTGGTTCATCGTACTTTTTTAGTACCTGCTCAGGTACTATGCGTGACGTCGTCAGACCGATTGGCCAGACTGCTATCACAGGAAGAGGCACAAGAATCAAACCGAACAATGCCGAACTGTATATCAGTTGAAAAGACTTAACAATCCTGAAAACGTGAGTTCATCTCCAACATTTAGCAAGGAAATGGAGTCTGGTGTGTACTGCTGAAAGCCTGCAATCGCAGGCGGCGAGCTGCATCACAAACCCTGCCACTGTATTTCAGACTGGGTCAGACACAGTCAGCACATCTAAAACAACTGCTTTACAAGTCACTAGTCACTATAGTTTGTGTGTATGTGTCGCGTATAAAACAAAGTCACGGCAGTTTCAGTGCAGCCATGCTGTGATGACCCAGGTCCACATTGAGGAGGTACTACATAGTAATGGAAAACCGACCAAACCGTGTAGAATTGAGCCGAGGCGGTACTATGTAGTGCAAAAAACGGCATAAATGATATTAACGGCACAGATCTGTGTCGCAGGTGCACCTTTTATAAATTGGCATGGGAATAGTACACAACTCCTTATATGGACATCCTGGGGTTGTGTGTTTATAGGTCACATTTACAAAATGTTTTTTTTTTCATCTTCTTATGTGTTGTTAAGTGAAAGTTGTGTGATATAGTTGGTGAAAAAGAAAAAAATGAACAGCCCCAATCGGTAGCCTCCCACTGGGGTTCCTGGGTAAAATTGTACAATAAGGTCAGGGTGGTTGTTTTCTCTTCAAAGCCCACAAATAATTTTTATACAAAGCTTGAAGTCGTATTGAGACAAACAACCACAAACATGAGCTGGTGGATGTCCTCTTTTATTGTCTGTTGTGTTGTTGTCAGCCACCCACCCACTAAGTAAAGCCTGACCCACAATTCCAAACACAGCACAAGTGTGACCTGTCATGGTTTCCATATCTCCTGGTGTCAACTTACTGCTCACTACATCTTAATTCCTTTTTTTTTTTGTTTTTTAAGTATATTAATGTATTATTATTACCCTCATATTGTCATAAGGCAGCAAGTACGGAGCCGCTAATTATTGTTTTATGGAAGTGGTGAGTCTCATACTTTCTAAAACCACATGTAGAGTGACGCACATCAGGTCGGGCAGCCTCCGTGCAGTTCCCATGCAGCTGTGAAGAGAAGTGAAGAGCCGGCAGGCTGCAAATGAAATCACCACGGATGAATCCCCCATGACGATCTGATAGCCACAGTGTTGATGTGAGGGGTGAAGGATTTTACAGTCCACAAAAATTGAGGATTATGTCAAACATGTGGCAGTGAGCACTCTCTCAGGCAGACGGTCGATGATTTCTGTGTATTAAGCATTGATTTTGAAGAAATAAGCCCTGTCCTCCAACTTAAACAACCCGATTGGTCGTTTGCAGCAGCGGATTATGACCCAGAGTTATGTTTTTAAAATAGGTGCCCCTTGCAGTCACTTAAATAACAGCAACTTACTGCCTTTACACTCCTTCTGTGGACCCTAACCCTAACCTCACCCCACTAACATTTGTGTCTAATTGAACTGAAAAATACCAGTGTTGTATCTCTCCTACCACTGGGGGCACTACATCGATCCTGTGTGTCGTATTTGAGGTTTACCTCAACAAGCAGGTTCGTTTGAGTTGGAGGACAGGTTGCCCTTTTCAGCCCGGTGATGGTTTTGACCTGTTTGCATACGTTTCATCTGGCTTGTGTTTGCAATACAATCACATTATATGGTATATTTGTAAAGATGAAGCATTGCGCGCCTTTCCCTACAGTCGCATGGAAGTTCCGATTCCTTGTCGACCAATAAACAGACTGCATTATTGTGGGTGATGTTGTTGTACAATAAGGAATCAATTATATTCTGTTCTATTTCCATTTGTTTGTAAAAGTTTTTGTTTTTTTTTGTGGTTACAGTGTGCAACTTAACCCATAACCCTCACTTAATCTGGCCGTTTGAAGAAGAATAAATCCAAATACTTATTAATACTTAAGTGGGATAATTAAAGCTTTCAACACCAACATAACTCTGTGGGGGCAGAACTAAAGTCCTTCAACACATGGCCACTTTAAACAAAACGTCCAAGTTAACTGGCACCCTTCTGTGTGTCAACTCACTTTAGATGTTCTGTACAACATTGTGACAAATGCACACAATCTCACAGTCGGATGTTTTCATTTGGTAGAACTGAAAAAAGGCAAGTTAATTAGAAAATTGCCACCTGTGGTGTAATCACCCTTACTAGGCACCTGTTGCAGACAACATACTGTATTAGCAGTGTCTCTGACTGACCGACCTCCCCAGTGCACCTGCCTTTACTCAAGCACTAAGTAAGACTCAGATTCTGATCAGTATCTGAGAGTGTGCTCATTAAATATTACTGAAGAGCAAGGAGGAGGCACAATCAGTATACGAGTAGTGGAAGGTTTGTTGTATGTTTAAGAGGGATTTGTTTCATAAGTACTATTTTAATTTAATTAACACTCTTATGAAACTTATACTGTACTGTTTACACATTGTATAAACGGCAGTAGTTCATCACAGCACACTTGGAATAGGACAGGTGTACATAATGAAGTGAATGATGGTTGCTGAAAAACAATATCTCTTTTCTGACTTTGTCATCCCACGGGATGCTAAACACACAAATACACAAAGCAGGTCGATGTTGCTGTGTGTCGGTGTTCGTACAGAATATGAACGTAAACCCTAGACTAAATAAAGGGCTTTTCTGTGTATTTTTGCTTGGAGGTAAGATATCACAGATAGCTATGACAAGAGCAGTAGTATAAAGGCCGGTGCAGTTACTCATGAGATAAGAACATATAAACCACTTGCAAAGCTGAGGGTTTTTCTATCATTACAGTGTTTGAAGTGAGATTATGCCGACTACGGCTGCTGCGTGTCACCCAGCCACATTTTAGACACGCCTAGAGAAAATCCTGATCTGAAGACTAGAGAGAAACGTTTTTTTCAGTCTTCACCCCACAGTTGTGCTCAGCCACTGTTTTCTTTTTTTTTTCCAACTTTATTTATCATTTTTCCATATCAAAAGTATTTATACAAGCATTTATTACACAAGTTGTTAACCCTGCCCCCCACCCCCCCACCCCCCATCCAGGTGGCATCCCCACAAATACATTCACACTGTACAAACTACAAACCCGGTAACACAACACGGAAAGGGAAAACACAAAAACAAATAGATATAAACAAATACAAAAACACACACCAACAAAAATGACTCAAGCGATCTATAGCGACGAGTATGGTCGTAACACCAACAATTCGGACTTCTGGTACAGGAATAAAAATGAAAAATAAAGAATAGTGCAACAATCAGAATCTGGGTATCAAGAAGACCAGGGCCACTACCCAAGCAAAATAAAAATAAAAATAAATGAATAAAAACAAGAGGTCACGTAAAAGGCAAGTTCCTGACATGAGTCGTGAATTGTGACCAAGTTTTGTCATATTTACCTTCCAACCCCTTTACCGTATACCTAATTTTTTCTAGAGCTAATCCCAGCATCACCTCTCTGATCCAATGAACATAGGAAGGGGGATTCTTCAGCCACTGTTTTCTAACATATATAAAGTGTGCGACAGGGACACGCGCTATAGCATAGCATAGAATGCTTGTATCACACACATATGTTAGTTATGGAGGTCTACTTACATATATTAACTTGTTTTCATGGTTAAAAACCTCCTAATCGCTGCCAACGAGCCGATCAAAATATCTCCTCACTGACGCTCTGGTCAGCCGCGCTGTTTCAGACCAAAACCACACCCCCAGAATGTGGACTGTGTTGTGATTGGCCAGCCAACAAGAGCTTTCCTACTGTCCTGTAATTGGCCAGGTACCTGGAAGTGATGTAATTGGTAGGCCAGCTCTCAGATACACAGCTCCCCCTCTGGCACGGTGGATGCTCTGCATCTCAGCAGCTACAACGAGAGTAGTTCTTCTTCTTCTGCGGTTGAATGTACGCAACCGGATGTGCCCGGACTAGTGCCCGCACCAGGAGGCGCTACGGTGGTGAGAGGAGTGGTGAGGATTTCTGATGACGACATCAAATTAAGGAAGTGCCAATCCGCTTCGCAGAGCCCAGGAAAACAATAAAACCCTATTTTCTCAGCAGTGGCTGAACTGTTTGTTCTGAAACTTTAGGGTTTCATAGACGAGGTAATGACACAGATACACACACAAATGCAGCGTTAATTGGAGCTTCCTGTCTATGTTGCCTTTAAAGGCACTTTAAGGGTTCCAACTAACTATTCCAACTGCCGCAAAATACCAAAGAAAAGAGGAGAATTTGCACTTCACTTCCTCAGTTGCCACACGCTGGCTCACTGTCACACTCTCCTGAGTACTTAAATTAAACAGAGCCTCTGTTGATGTTGTCGGTGACACCTGTGCTTTTCCTGCTCAAGTCGTCTGTGGTGAAAAGGGTTCATTAAGATAATTGGAATAGTTTTTTTTAATAACTGCAGCTTCATGGGTGACGCTCCTGTCTGTTTTAAGTGCTGAACATGTGTGTGCGCACATGTTTCAAGATTCAAGAGTACGATGCATATGGTGTTCAACAGTTAAACAAAGTTTTCACTCGGAGCATTAGAAACAGGCTGCGAACCCAACATGTCAAGTGTTAAATCTATACCAGGTCCTGTGGGGAATATCTGGAAATACTCGTCTCTTTATCTGCTAAATGCTCCACTGTTCACCAGCTGGTCACCACCTGTGTCTGTATGCTGTTTGATGCTGCATGAGCAGACAGTGAGCAGTGGATTAGAAGATTTTTATTTTTTTATTTTTTTCAAGGAAAACTGGTTCCTGCCTGCTGCTGAACACAGAACAACGAGAGTGAAGCAAGTTGTTGCCAAGACAGTTAATCAATGAGTTGTCAGTCACTCCTGGACTATCTGCTTGTGTTAAAAGGAATAGTTTTTTTGTACTGCGGTTGTATGAGGTAGTGACACACAGTGTGACACATTCAGCAGCAGAGCTCTGAGTGCCGCCTGTGCTGAGAAGCAGCAGGAGAGAGGCAGGTACACGCTCAGAGAAAGCATGGCTGCCAGAGAGGAAAACAGGTTAACAATATAAAATCAATTCTAGCTTCAGTGTACTTAAGCTTACTCTCCCACACCAAAGTTCATAGAGAAAATAAATGATTTTACATCACGGAAAACGGGGATTGTTGATCCACATCTGCCTCCATCAGGAAGTTCAAATTATTGGTATTTTGTGACTTCTATGTTTGGATTCTTTGCTTGGATTTACCTTTGGGACACACTTACCAAATGAGGCAGCAGTAGCAGAAATGTCCACACAATCTAAAATGTCTAACTTTATTTATGGACATTTGTGGAGGGAGTGAGCAATAACAACTTATTTTATTGTCAAAAGTCATATAAAAGCATTAAAGTGTTGAGGCTTGGAAGAGGTAGAAAACTTGACATATTCATATGAAAATTATTTATAATGATTTAGCCTCAGTTTGGTGGCTCAGTGCTAGAGGGAGTTTTCTGTCCACTCAAAGGTGGTGGGTTCAATACCTGGCTCTATAAGTCAACATGCCCATGCGTCCTTGGGCAAGACACTTAACCTCACATTGCTCCTGACGGTTGCGCTGGCAGATGAGTGGTAGACAATGTGCTGCACATAGAAGCGCTGTAGGAAAGAGTGAGTGAATGGGTGAATGGCAAAACTGTAGTGGGCAGCAGGTTTGAGTGGTCATCAAGACTAGAAAAGTTCTATATGACTAGCTTATAAACCATTTACCATTTGCTTGTGAACAGAGACAATGTCACATTTGAATGCTGCATCTCTCGTCTGAAAATGGGATCTGTCAAGCAATACTATCAGGTCTTACTGAGGGAGCACTGGGGCTGTGCTAACCGCATTCCTCAAACTTGTGGGCACCTCTTTGTGTTTTCAGTCGTACTCCAACCTGTTTGTCTCACTTTACTACGTCAATGTTAGTTTTGCCACATAACATGAATCACTTCCTGTGTGCAGCACGGTTGCTGGGCAATATGAGATCCAAAACACCTCTGTATTTACTCATTTGACCATAGTTTGAATCTCTACAGATTTAAACACCATTCCTGATGATGGTGTCTGGACTAATAAGGAAACCAAATCATTTCTCAACTTAGTGTGAGAAGCAAATATTACTGCGATAATATATGGAAGCTGCAAAACGTGACTAAAGATTCTTTAATTATGTCATCAAGTAACACCTTCTTGTCCAACTCCTGGGGTGACTCAGACTTTGTGCCAGTTCCATCTTTTCTTGTTGACATTACTCTCAATATCTGCTGAACAGAGGTGGATGGAACCACACATAAATGTGTATTATTATTATTTTCTTTTTAAAGTTTGTAATAAGTTTCAGTGCGAACAAGCCTCATGTCAGTACCTCATACAACAACATTACAAAAATAACTTTTACTTTAAATATGTCCTGACAGTGTGTGCAACCCCATTAACAAAAGTATGGTATTGATCTTTTTTTATTTTCCTAACAAGACAGAACAGCTACTGTGACCTCAGCAGAACATAAAACAGTGCAACTGATTTTGAGTCCAGGTGCACGAGTGCCAGTGATGATTACCTCAACAGCCTTAACGTCAGGCTACCCTCTTCACACCAGCCACTCCAATCACTGTGCTTTCACTCTGAAGGACCAATGGGATGGTCTGTGCTTAAAAGCATACTCGTCAAAAAAGGAAAAAGGAAAAAAAAAAAGATGGAGAACAGACTTCAAGGCCCAGCTTCCAGGATGACTAAGCAGTGACGGAAATCAGTGGCAGACATTGGGCGCTAACAAGAGAACCCCTCTGCAGGCTGTTGAGAGCTCTCTCTAGAGAACAAGTGAGGGTGGATCTCAACTCCAGGGTGCTGATGTGCCCAGAGCCCTGCTGGTTTGCAGTCCTGAAAATGAGCCATGTGGGAGCCCTAATTGGTATGCAGGAGATGCATGAGCTGAGCCTAACAGGGAATAGGTTGGATTGAGGTGTGTGTGTGTGTGTGTGTGTAAGGGGGGGTTTATACAGAGAGAACATTGCTCAATCATTCCCCTGGCATATGGAGGCAGACAGCAACAGGCAGCCTGGAAAATTCTGAGGGAAGTAGAAGAATAAAAGAAATGGTAAAAAAAAAAAAAAACTCTGTTAAGATGAAAAGTTGAGAAGGGCAGAGGATGGAAGGTAGATTGTTGCCACTGGACAGTGCATATTTTAAAAAGAAAACAAAAAAGAAATGCAGGCAACAGTTTAGCATTTCCAACATATGGAGACCGTTGTAATTACTTTGAGTAATGTAACAGACCATAGTGCAGCAGGCAACCATGCATTTGTAAATAATTATTTGTAAATAACATTCCCATGTAATACCCTTCTAAAAATGTGTTTAGGCACACTTTGAATAAGCACATCTGATTATCACAATATTAATATATGTGATGAGTTAACTGATTATTCACATAAAAAAATGTGTGTGAGAGAGACATGAACTCCTTGACCTAAAGATAATTATATATGTATTACTTTGCAGTATCTCTTGGTGATGTTGCATGTCACAGCAGAATTTCTCTCAATGGATCCTTCCCTTCCAGGCGTATAGGAGAAACTACAGTAGCGGTGCAGTTACCGCATATCACCACTAGGACATACCAAAGCACCATTTTCATGTCTGATACCATTATTTTAAAAGATTCACTTAAATGAAAATAAAAACAAAACCTTTTTTTGGGTATTTTTTCAGACATTTGAATTGTGCCCGTCTCTCCTTGTGCAAGCTTCTCCATCACTCTTTTGTTCGCATAGCATTGTCCGCATGTGTCCTTGTCTGTTCGTGTTTTTTTCTGCTTTTTCAGAAAAATACTTCAAGTCTGCAACAGCTGTCTGAATCCAGGCTTGTTCGGTGTCTGGCATCTGAAAGAGGAGGCAGGGAAAACAAAACATGGCACTGGTCTGAGGGTAACCAGTTAGCCAGTCCTTCTTCTCAGACCAGCTCCTGGAGAAAGAACGAGTGTAATTCCTCCCTCTGTCTTTCATTTGCTGCTTTATGGCGGCGTTTCGGCTGGTTGGATCCGAGCTCTATAAGCCCAAGCTTTTCTTCTATGAAATGGCATATTTTGCAGTGAGAGAAAGATGTGTGGTGCTTTTTTTCCATGTTGAAACCGACAATTAAGCACAACTTACATAAAAGCGAGAGGAGGCATTTCCGTTTCCACCGGCATCAGGTCATGTCTGCTTGGCCGTGAGAGGTAGCACATTTATGTCCCATGTTTTTATAAATTACTTTAGTTACTCATGCGAGACTGGTGGGGCGGCGCCCTAGCGCCCTCTATGGACGGGCCGCCACTGCCTGGAACTTTAAGATGTTTAAGAACAAGACTAATGCTATATATTCTTTATGTGAGGTATTTTAGATAGATAGATAGACAGATAGATACTCTATTCTTCTCACAGAGAAATTCACAGTTCAGCAGCTCCAGAATATGTCACAAGATAGATTTTAATCAACCAAAAGGTTTCCAACGTGTTCACAGAAAATTCATGGTAATAGATCATTTGATTTTCATTTCAATTATTCAGTACAACTAGGCTACATCCATACTATTACATTTTTATTAATAAAAACACACTGACACAATGAACTTTGTAACCAATTTTCAATGTTTTAATTCTGGGAAAGCAAAGACTAAAACCAGGGGTGTCAAACCCATTTTTGTTCAGGGGCCAAATACAGGACAGTTTGATCTCAAGGGGGCCGGACCAGTAAAAATAGTAAAATAATAGCATAATAACCTATGAACAACAAGAACTCCTTGCTTTTTTTCTCCTTTGTTTTACATTTAATGAAGGATATTTTTACAAAACAAGTCATTTCTTGAGAAATATAAGTGCAATTTCAGCAATATCGTGCCTAAATGTACTATTTACACATCACACTGGATCTAAAAGGCACAAACATTTAGTCACAGGTATCTGGAAGAGAAAAATATTGTATTTGACATTACGTTTAGATTATAATCGTAGTGTGAATTTTAACAAATTCATCCTGTGGGCCCTCTGGCGGGCCGGATCTGGCCCCTGGGCCGTACGTTTGACACCCCTGGACTAAACGATCCAGTCAAGACACAGGACCGCACATGATGTTTTGTGCTGAGAAATGCAAAAAAAAAACGGAATCAACTTGGCTTGTCCAAGTTATGGTTCGAAACAAAAGTACAAAACATGCACTTTTTAATTCTTGCAATTTATATCAGATGCATCAGTGTCTTCCAGACTTCAAATTGTATCTGTTATTCCCTCACACTACAGGATAATTTGATCAGATAATCGGTTCAAATCAGCCTAAAATCGGAAGCACCATGATTGGTGGAAGGGCCAGCTTTGGACCAAAATCTGCCCAACTATCCTCTTGTGTGGGGCAAGTGTGGCAATTCAGGTCCATTGGTCATGCACATGCCAGTGTAAACGGGTGTAAAACGCTGAATCTCTTTTGCGTGCATGTAGGTTAGGGTGCCCAACTTTTTCAAGCATACAACATATGTATACAGTATATACATACTATATGTGTATATATCAAGATAATCAAATCAGTGCATTTACTAACTTTATCTCAAATACTAAATACTTGAATTATGTCTCTAATTGTAACAGGTGTGTTGAGGACCCAATTGCAGACAGGAAACCAGATGTAAGACTTATTGTAGCAAAAACAGTCAAATCACTTAAAGCAGGGGAGTGAGTAGTCCAGTACTAATCTGATATATCAAAAATCAAACATTTGATTTAATGTTCCTTTATATTTCGGAACAGTTCTGGAATAGAAAATAAAACAACACATTTAACCCATCCTTATTACACAACAGTAGTGGACACACTGACAAGATGGATTCAAAGAGCAAGGGGCAGCACTTATCTGAGCCCTTGGAATAATAGGGGTTGCTCAGGGGCACCCCAACTCTTGATCTGTCTTACAACCTTACAGTTACGGGCCCCATTCCCTTCCACTTGGCCGTGGGTATTGAAAATTTCTCTGGAACGAGAATAAGACAGAGCAAAAGAAGTTTTTTTTAAATCTGTGTTAATATTCCACATCAAGTTCAACTCAACTTTAGTTAAGCTCCACATGAATCCTTAATTCACAGACATGAGAGGTTTATCCGTCCACTGGTGCATTCCGCCAGGATGCAGCATGAATTCTTTAACAGTTAGGCTGGAGATGCACCTCAAGCTGAAGTGTTTCAAGTTGAGCTGAACATTTTTGTTTGTCCTGCAGATGTATACAACTCAGAAACGTGAAAGGAAATGTACACATGTACAGAAGCCCAGCGGTGTCTCCATCTGATGTTAATTATGCAAATTTTGAATCTGCATTAAATATTTTCCGCACAACACCTGACCATCTAAACTTCACATTGAACATTTATGCAGTGGATTAACAGAGGATTCACATCAACAATACAATTTAAGGTCCAGTGTGTAAGGAGGGTTTATTATCAGAAAGGTTGACATATAAGTATGTCTGCATAAGCATATGAACACTATAGTAGATGTATGTTGGATGGAAACCCACTATGTGTTGCATTTTAAGTTAGCTTAGCTATCATCTGCACGTGCGTAATTAAAATCTGACCCCATACTCTAGTGGTCAACTTTATGTAATGCAAGCAAACATTAACTTCTGAATATGCTTAAATATTTACTTTGTTATTCAACCTTTACATATGTGTTAATGGTTTATTAGGCCCATGTGGTTAAAAGTAACAGTCTAATAACTGCTTCATATGGATGGTTTCTTTGATTTGGCCTCATTGAATTGAATGACGATGAATACTACAATTCAAGACGTACCACGTCCACCAGAAATACCACAAAACCATCTTAAACATTTAAAATAGCTCAATCAGCGGCTGATTGAAAATGAATCCAATCACTGTAAAAAGCTGTCTTTAGCATCTCTGTGCTGTAGCTTTCCATTGATAATGCACCTTTAATTGTATTGCTGTAAGCACAGGAAGCAGTATAATATGATTGCGGCCATAATTACTTCAACGTGTGGGAATGGCCATGTTAATGGGCGTACTAAAATGTGAATGTGGCAAACAAATGTGGCACTAGTTTCCTCACATGACATAAAATGGAGCGTGTTGCTTCTCCTCAGGCACTAAAGCAACAGATGGCCTCTCGTATTTGTGAGTGGAGAGGGGAAGAACTGGGAGGGAATGTGTGCGATTTGTGCACAATGCACTGCAATTCCTTTGACTATAAAATACTTCACATGCTCCACAGGTAGCACTGGCTGCCTCATGCAAGATGGCAATGTAAAATAGTGTGTGCCTGGTCTACCTATTGTATTTTTTTTTTCTTTGTGCACACAGTAGCACAATGCACGGTGTCGTCATGTCAACTTCAGCTGTTCTGGTTTAGACAGGAATGAAGGGACGGATCAAACACAGTGGCTGAATGATGCACCTGGCCCACTGGTCTATGCAGTCACAGATATGCCCCAAATACCTAATGCAGACCATCCAGCATCACATTATCCAGAGAAACTGTCCACAGTTTTAGATTTCTGTCTGCCTCTTCCTGTTTTCTCCTCACCCCCTTTTCTCACACACTGATGAAACAGAAACCCCACACGTAACTGACACAAACATCACCGACTGTCACTCACACTGTTTAAGTCACCGTCCAGAAATTGCAATTAACAGCCATCGGCAGCATACAGATGTTTAGAGAGCAGAGCAGGACCACCAGCAGGTGTCAGAACCATGCTTGTGTGGTCTGGGAGCTGATTCCCATTTCACTCTTAGCACATATTCCTGCCCCTACATGTTGCACGTTCACATGTAAGCATAGGTGTTCTGATTCTTATTAAAGCAGAAGAGGAGGGTGAAGTGTATGGCACCACTGGCCCTTCAATCAGAGATTTTAGCATGTTGTGTAGCGATACTAACCACAACAAAACTTGCAGATTATTATACCTACAACAACGTGACCCCCACGTGTATACACAGGTGTTAAAGACAGCTTCTGACACGTCTACGCTTTGTTGCAGACCGTAGATCAATAATGTCCCTGATAGAGCTGTAACAACAGCTGACAGTGGCAGGCGCATGTTGAATCTCCAGAAACATGTCATATAAAGCACTTTCTTGAAATGGTGTCCTATTAGGTTTAAATATTTAACCACTCTGTATTGTAATTCAGTTCCAAGCGGGGAGGTGTAGTATAATACTGAGCCTGGGAGATAAGGATTCAAATGCAGGCTCTGAGACAAGTTTGGGTTTGGTACACAGCAAAGGTGATAAGTCCTAAAGGCAGAATTGAAATCCATTAATCAGGAAAAAAAGGTTGAGGCACACTCACTCACTCATTGTCTACGTTTTATCCTCCACTTGAGGATCATAGGGGGTTGGAGCCAATCCCTGCAAGGTAGGACATGCCACTAGTCCATCGCAGGGCAAACATACAGAGACAAATCCAATTAACATTGGGATGTTTTTGAACTGTGGGAGGAAGCCATAGTACCCAGAGAAAACCCACACACACACACACGGTGAGAACATGTTAACTCCACACAGAAAGGCCGTCAGTCGAACAGGGATTCAAACAGGTGACTTTTTCGCTGTGAGGCACAAGAGACAATAAAGGAAGCTTCAAAATAAAAGTATAAATAATATAAAAATAACAACACTGCTGAGTTCCATATTTTTTAAATAAAATGAAAATAAGATAAAAAAATAGACCCTTCATGAAACAGAAAACTGAGATGGTTATTCATGCTGAAGAACCTATCCATTCCAAAAATATAATTTTTGACTTTTCTTCGGTGCCCACCTGTCACTGAGTACAAGGATGCACAGTTTTGGCACAGACTGACACTAGAAAACAGTGTTCACCTTACTTGTTGAGCGGGAAAAGTTTCTTTGTTCTCACCTTAAATGTGAGTTGAACATTATTCATCCACATCACGGCAAGACACCAATCATGGTTCATCATGCACTGCATATAGACATGTGAAGCAAATCATGTTGTTCAACCTCAATGAAAAATTAGAAAATACAAAACAAAGGACAACATTGTCATACTCTATGTTCTGACATATAAGTACCTCCTCTGGGCATGTAGTGCAATTTTATAAACACAGGAAAAGACATTATATTGACTCTGCTTTATCTAAGAGGCTCTGACTGTCTCTATCTGTGACAAAGTAGGTCAAAGCTCAAGTGTATTACAGATGGCATCAACATCAGTGTTTATGTGTCATGTCAAGTGTTTTAGCAGGTACAAAAAAAGAATGGCGTGGTGGGTTAATCATTTCTCTGCTGTTGCCTCTCAGGGTCAGTGCCGGGTTTGTTTCCGCTCAGCCCTGCAATGTGATTTGGATGTTAATGATCAGCAACACTTTTATTTATTATCTATTATCCCCTTCTGCCCTGTCACCCACCTGCAGCGGTACACGTGCAGCATTTTCAGTCCGCAACCATTTCTGATGATTTGTCAGCCATGTGCAGCCCAGTGAGGTCTAATCTGGCACATCTGACAGCTCACAACAGTGACTAAGTGCTCAAACATTTGGTATCGAGTGTTTCCCCAGGGCAGCAGCCACTGATGGACTGGAAAAGGTAACAATGTAATCCTCCAGGGAAAGCACACCAAGCCCAAACATGGACTAAACCACTGCGTTTGGTAACACAGCGTGACGGGTGAGTCAGAGTCGGCGGCACGTCAGTTGCCATGCTGCCCACTTGATCTTTTCTGGACACTTAATTAGCATTGCAGTGTAATCACTGAAGGGGATTTCCAGTGTTTGTGTGTGCATGTTCCAGGTATTGCTCTTGCTGTGAGGACCTTTATCTGTTAATACAGTCACATTATGGGGAAAAGCAAGTCAGTAATGTAATTGATTACACTTTAAGATGAGAGCATGTATAGTTAGGTTGGGGTTCGGGTTAAGGTCAATCGTAGTTATGATTAAGGTTGAAGTAAGTCCCCAGGAAATGAATGTAAGGCAATAGAATGTCCTCTGAAGAAAGGGAAACCAGATTATGTGTGTGTGTGTGTGTGTGTCCGTGTGTCACATACAGACCAACAGAAGCCTATTTAGAGGTAATACAGCAGAGAGACATTATTGGAATTATATCAGGCCTGTTTTTACAGCTTGTACATATTGTTCAGTTAAGAGAACAAGATCCTGCACTAACTCAGAACATTTTTCACGTTTGGCTGCTGGGGGGCAGTGCAGCAGATGTGTGCAGGGCCTAAATCTATTCATACAGTCACTCACATCATGGGGACTTGTTTTTCTTATAGGAACAAAAAGGATGTCTTAATAATTTAAGAACGTATCCACATGGAAACAAATCTTTCCTCAAACAATCTTTTTCTTATCAAATTTAAAGGGTTTTTACTGTGAACACGGCACTGTTTCAAGTATTATATTTTACAGTGTATAGAATCACAGAAACAGAGACAGCATGAGCCAAGCCAGGGCGACTAAGGGAAGTTTAATAAAAGTTATGATAAAGGGAAAAGACAAGAATAAGAAGACAAAGAAGACAGCAAATCCAAAAGCATTTTCTGTGTAAGATAGACACATGTTAAAGGATCATTATGTGATATTTGTGGTTGCATACTGCAATCTTTTGAATACCTTTTACAAACAAACATGTAAAAAAAAAAACATGAACTGAAATTTGTTTGTGTGTGTTCGTTATGTTAAAACTAATGAATGAATGAAAAAGTAAAACAAATCTTAACTTCCAAGTGATAATATATCATGAAATGATGGAATAAGTCTCAAAGAAATTAATTAAGTTGATGTTTGCGTCTATGTTCAGTCATTTCAGATGACGGAACACTGCTCACCTTGGCCATAACAAACCAGATTAAGGGGATAATCCTGAGTTAACAGTCCTTATCTTTAGGGATGTCCCAATACATCTTTTTCACTTCCGATACGATACAGATATTGAGTACTGGCCGATACCGATATTGTTCTGATACGATATCAGCACAAATCATACTTTACATTACATTTTATAGTGCGGAATGTTAGAATAGACTTGATCAAGTGATATTACTTTGACAGCGAACAATAGTCAGCAACAGTAGGTATGAGAACAACTGACCCATTTATTATTAACCAATGGGTTACATAAATTTTAACTTTCAACATAAGAATATTCCATTTTTTGCCATGTTAATTTCATACAGTCTATGGTTTATTTCATCAGGAGGAAAGTACCTAATGGGGGTGTTTTCAGAGCACCTTAACAGCGTGTCTTCAGAGAACACCCCCCTTGTTTTCACTACTTTGGATTAGCCCAACCCACACAGGGTGAGTGACTCATCCTGCAGGTAAACTCGGAGCCCGGGGACCGGCCCGCAGGCGTACTTAGCTCCGTGTGTGGAGCTTCAGGACACATTTCGTTAGCCTAATAGCATAGTTGCCTAAGTCATCAGCACCGTTATCAGCACTGATAACAGTGTCATTTTTAAAGATTCATCACAGTTTTGGAGTGACAGAGCCATACTGTATTTGGTCAAATTAACTAATGGTGTGTAATCCGGTTCCTTCTGCTACTCCTGCTTTTTGAGGGAATAAGGTGGGTAGAAGCTTTGATGCTCCTGATTGCAATGTCATTGAGAACACATTGTTTTTCCTCACCTTGCATTCAACTGTTTTGACAGATCACAATTTTGTTTCAGGGAAATCAAACTGGTCACTAACCGTTGATCCCACCATTACCCCCAGATCAACAACATTACCCCAGCTCGAGTGCTCTTGGGAAAAAAATAATAGTGAAAGTGATTCCAGCTCACATTTTTACTTAGCATGTGTCTGAGTACCTTTTAGTACGAGGCAAAACAGATCGAAGTGTCTCATCTTGTTTCACTTGCATAAATGTGTACCTTCATTTCAAAAAGTGTTTGTTCCATAGATGTGTGACACAAAATTGCATCATAAAGCCTTCCTAATTCAATATAAAGTGCTGCCATCCCTCACAAGTAAACATGCATGACACATTTTCTTGTCATTGCATGCAATCTTCCTGACATGTGTTTTACATTTGACCACCCAGTCCACTGTACTCAGGAATAAATCTGCCCCCATTCCCCATCTGTCTTCAAACAGTGGCTTCCTCAGGCTTCATGGTCAGTTGTGGATGTTTATGGTCACTAACATGCTTCTGCTACATGCTGTCATGTAGCCTGTGGAGAGGACTTTATTGACAAGTGCTCTTATAACTCAGGCTGTGCTTCACGGGGTGTCATCTGTTACCACTTCATCCATCTTGTCTATGGAGCCCTGCAGGTGACCCACAGATAAATTGCATGTAAGGCCTTGCGAATGTCTCCAAGGACAAAATTAGATCGGTATGTACCTGTCAGGTTGTTGAAATATGGAATGGGACAACACTTAGTGGCACATGGCTAAGCCCAGAGCTTAAATGGTCCTAAAAAGGGATGTAGGTTAGATTTCCTAAAGAGCATACTATTTAATTTAAGGCGATATTTGTAAGGAATACAACAGACCTTTAATGTCTAAAACTGCAATCCCAACTGAACACATTGCAAAAATGTGGTTGCCAAATTCTCAAAAAATACAGAAATAAGATGCTGCACTTATGCCCACCATTACACTTTGTTCATGCACAAATCACATGTATAACTGTCCCACCATCTGTTTACTTTTATAAATATTGAACCCATTGGGTTAATTTTTGTGTCAGCAACAGACGGAGATCAAGACTGTGTGTCTGCTTTAGAGCGTCAGCAGAGAATTGCCAAGCGATGAGAGGAGACGACAAGGCGACAATAACCCTAACGATTACCTTGCCTGAAGTTAACAGTGTTACTTCCCTCTCCTGAAGAAAGTATCAACTTCGACATGTCATCGCAGTCTGTCATCAGTTTATGCTCTGCTTTCAGACATCCATATTTTAACACATTTCCACTGTACCTCTTGTTTTTCTTTCTCCTCTGTCGAGACTTTTTTTTTTAGAGGGGGGTGAGGTATCAGTATTTGTGATGCCTAGCAGCTAGCTGCTCTATATTGACTTTGCTGGCATTATGTGTGTTGAAGTGCTGCAAGGTACATTATAGGGTGGGTGGCGCAAAAGACCAAAAATCCAAATCAAATCATAGTCACTGTTGGGGGCCCATAAATGGTAATTTTATGCCTTAATACAATACATTTAATTTAATTGGTTGGCGTGTGCTCAGTTTTGAGATCACAGCCATGTATAGACTGATATACATACAGCATACAACAACAAATGTTAATCTTTTCAAGGTAATCCAGGCAGGATTAGACAGGAAACTGTAAGCATAGTGCTGCTAGCGAACATAGCTGCTGGCAGTCTCTGCTTGACACTAGTGGTGTTTCTTTACTTTCACAAACTCCACACTGAGGCCTCCATACTGATTCACTGCGGTAGGATTTGGCGTGAAGGTGTGTACATTGCGATGAGCAAACAGTGTAGTGAGATGCGCTCCTTTTGATGCCTACCTTCCCCACGTCGCTCTCCCTCTGTCTCTCTGCTGAGCTGAGCTGCAGAGCTTAGGAGGTGTAAAACGGAGGAGGAGGACGAGGCAACAAGCATTCCCAGTTGAAGTCAATACATTTGTGCCTCCATCCACATGTCAGCAAAGTCATTACCACCGCAAACCCGTGAAGCAGCAGGCTTTGTGGAAGATGACCCACTTTGTATCCACATCTTTCTGGAGATGCATCGGCTGGGATTTGGTGGAAACCTGTGAACTCAAAGCACCAGCTCAGCAGAGGCCATCACTGCACAGCGCTCAACCCGAGGACAGAATTTAATGAGCAAGTTTACTGTGCTTACGCATGACTGCCATTAGCACTGAGCAGACAATGTATCACATAAACAGGGTGAGAGAGTCCATGCTCAGAGAATGCCTTAGTGCAGCTATGAACCTAGATTACAGCAGTAATAAAAAAGCAAAACACTAAATCATTGTCCACACTTACTGTAGGTACGTGAGATTTTTTTCAACCCAAGTAAGTCCACTGGAATAAGTTGATTAACAATATTCCCATCGCGAGTGATTGTTCTGCCCCATGGTGGTTTTTTCCTTTTTTCCATCCATGGGTCACACATGTGAAATATGACAAATCAATAATCATTACAGCACAGCGGAGCTTAGACAACTTTACACTATTTGGTATCTTTTACACCTGTCCTGCCCAGTGACTGGATGCCTTGTGGTGTTGGACAGATTTGCTGTGCACTGGACAAATCTATGATGTGCAATTTGTATATTTATTTCTGGTTGTGTGACCTGAGGCCACCGCACTGTACAGGGCAGGGTGGAGGGGTTTGAGGGTGTGGGTGGGAGGGCCAAGAAAAGGGAAGACAGAGGACAGAAAGAGAGAGCGCACTAATTCACAACATAAGACAGTATAGACAATAGGCTAAACAAAAAAGAACAGCAACAACAAAGCAAAGGCAACCTAAACTACAGCAACTGCAGCAATATGAAGTAATTGTTAGTTAGACCCCCTCCCTACCATTCTATTCAAAACCACCCTTGGTCCCGTGGTCCCCCTCATGACAGAAATAATTCATTCTTCCCTCACCACTGGTATTGTTCCCTCTTCACTAAAAACAGCTGCTGTCACACATATTCTGAAAAAACCTGGTGCAGACCCCAATGATCTCAGTAACGTCTGTCCCATTTCAAATCTCCGAAGTTTCCGCCCCCTCCACAGCACAGAAACAGCACTTGCAAAAAATCACTAATGACCTCCTCCTTGCAGCTAACTCCAGACTATCATCAATACTCAGCTTGCTTGATCTGACTGCTGCCTTTCACACCATCTCACACATCCACCTAGACAGACTTCACTCTTTGGCATCTTACACACACCCCTCAGCTGGTTTAAATCTTACCTCTCTGGTTGTTCATTCAGTTAAAATCATTCACATCTGATCCAGTCATCGTCACCACAGGTGTGCCCCAAGGCTCTGCCCTGGGGCCCCTGCTTTTGTATCATTTACCTTCCCCCCCTTGGCCATATCTTCCATAAACACCACATTCACTTTCACTGCTACGTGGATGACACCGAGCTCTACCTGTCCACCAGAGCCAACTCCACTCTCCCACCTTGCTCCCTCACCAACTGTCTCCTTGAAATAAAGTCCTGGTCCTCCTCAAACCTCCTTGAGTTAAACAGCAATAAAACAGAATTACTTCTAATTGGCACTAAATCCACCTTATCCAAAGGGAGAGTGCTGTTATCCTCGACAGCCCTCTCTCTTTCACATCCCATGTCAATAATGTTACCCAGTCAGCCTACTTCCACCTCCACAACATCAACCTTCTCCGCCCCTCACACCACTGCCATCTTGGTCCACAGCCTTGTCACTTCCCATCTGGATTATTGCAACTCCCTTGTCTGGTCTCCTTCAAAAAACCCTCCAGAAACTGCAGCTGGTTCAGAACTGTGCTTCCCGTACCGTCTCACGAACCCCCTCCATCCATCACATCACACCCATCCTACAGCAGCCCCACTGGCTCCCCATCACACAATGCATCAATTATAAAATACTGCTCCTCACCTTCAAAGCTATACACGGCCTTGCACCTCCTCTTCCACATTTCCACTACTGCCCGCACCCTCAGATCCTCCTCCACCATCCACCTCACTGTCCCTCCTGTCCGTCTTGTCACCATGGGGAGCAGAACAGCGTTTGAATTCCATCCATCCTGACCTCCAAAACACAGACTCCCTCCCACATTTCAAATCGAAACTAAAAGCTCACCTGTTCAGAAAATCATCCTCTCAATGACCACACAGAACTGTTAAATTTGATTGTCTTTTATTATGAATTTGTGTGTAAGGTGACCTTGAGTGTCGGAAAGGCGCCAACAAATAAATGTATTATTAATTAACTGGAGAGCAATCGGTGTGTGTGTGTATGTGTGTGTGTGTGATCACATGCACCTGAATGTGTGTAGGCGTTGCCACTGGATGTGGTTGGGAATTGCATCGTCTGGTTGACTGCCAGCAGCTGGCCCATCAGGACCTGAATATACCTAGCGTCCAGCTGCCCCACAGAGCAGGAAAAACCCAAGGCCACCAATGGGGGCGACCCGAGGAAGACCAGGCAGAGGGCTACGAGGCAGACATCCTCCCCCTGCCCAGGGCCAGCCCCAGTGGATAAAAGATGACAGAACTATGGACAGAGGCCAAACAGCCCCAGGCACTGGAAAGGTTTAGAGGCTTAAGACCGAGATCCGCCGCAGCCTCCGGCATTTGGCTTACCAACCAGCAGAGAAAAGGCAGCCCTCCAAACGGCCTCACCATGGGACAGGTGTTATATTAATGAAAAATAAACAAATTAGCAATATATCTTACAACACAAGATGCATTTCATTTTAATATTGAAAATGTCTTTTAACTGTGACAAAAAAAAAAAAATAAGAATAAGAATAATAAGAAACACGATTTTGAAAAATCAAATACACATCTGCATTCAAACATTGTGATGATGCACACGTTTGACCCGCAAAAGCATATTAACGATCACATTCTTTCATTTCACTTTTTTTGTCACCATTTTCTCAAAATTTTAGGTAAATTGAATTGACTTCTGTATGGGGGGAGTGAACATTTCAATATCAGAAATACGTTTTAACTCTCTCATCTTTGAAAGTGCTTTCATAATACAATTCTACCATCATGCATGCATTTTAGGGAAATTGCTTTCCCCAGAAGTGTTTTTTTATTCCCTGAAATGGACAAAAACAAGCTATTAATAGAAGTTGTCACTGCTCAGACATTGGCAATCACAACAGAGGAGCGCAATGAGTTATTATTCTTTTAGTGGTAGTAGCAGATAAACGTATAATTAAGCGAGCTTGCACTCTCAGAAGCCTCCATAATGGCAGCATGGTAAAAATAGCTGAATGATGACAGATCCACCAAGGTTGTGACCTGGAAAAAACTAGGCCTCTCTATTTTTTTGCATACTTTCCAGTGTTTATAATGCATTATTAATGTCTATAACCTTTCCTTTTTTTATTATCTTGGGTGTTGGAATATTGAACATTCCCCTATTGTGGAACTATTAAGATTATTTTATCTCATCTTAGCTTCACTTTCTTGTTTTTATTGCCAGCCTCTAATATCTCTACTGTGAAGTAGGTATGCAGAACATATAATTACAAAGGGAATGGAAATATTGCCTCATTTCAAATGATCCAATAGTGTGTCTGCAGATACTGTATCTGATGATACAGTTCTAGTCTTGATGACCACTCCTAGCTGTGTACAAAGATGCTTCGGTGTTCAAACTCCTGGATGAAAATAGTGCAGATGCTGGGGAAGGATGAGCAGCACGAGAGGGGGAAGTTCCAAGTCTCGGGTGGCTTAACACCCACGTGAAACATCAGGAGGAAAAAAAAAGTAAACGACATTCCCTAAATAAATTTTGTCGCTGCATTGCTGTCTGTTTGGACTGAAAATGGCCGTATTAAAAAAAAAAAAAAAAAAATTTATGTTCTTACATTTGGCGTAAAGTGTGTTTCGATCACAGAGAGTCTGTGTGGTTACAAAAAGAATGTATGTGGTAATACAGGCATTTGTGCTGGCTAGACCATAATGGCCTGCCTCACAATGATGAGCAGCCAACGGTAGCTCAGCTGGCATATTTTGCTCAAAGGTTTATGTTTTCCTGGGAAAAAAAAGTCAAATCTTCATTCATATTTTATGTGTAATTGTATTCCTTGTACAGGAATAGTATGGTTTAATCAAGTCTTGGAGAAAATCTTCACAACACACACCATCCAGTGTCTGCGCCTCTTCCCAGACTCCAGCTGTGCTACATCAGATTCTGCCGCTGCTGGTGTTTCATTATTTATTTTTTGTTTGTATATTGTATGAGTTTCTTTGAGATTTGTCTCCTTGTTTACTTTAATTTGTACCCTTGAATGTGATGGAAAAATATTTTCCTTTGCGAATAATAAATAAATTACCCTGCATTCATGTGTACGCCACAGTTCGACAGTAAAGAATTGAGGAAGGAGACTGAATAGTTACTAGATTTATAGATTTAACCAATAGAATGCCAATAGTTTTCTTGGAGGTGATCATGATGCAACATGATGCTGGTCTCCACTTCTTTTTTTTTTTGGATCTGATGACAATTGTAGGAACTGTAAGCTCCTGACATCCTTCTGCGTGATGATTCACTCAATTCAAGGTTTCTTGGAAGGTATACTGCATGTTAGATGTGGAAAGTTCACTGGATAGTTGTGTGATTCTCTCCCTGGAAAGTGCACTGTGTAATGGCATCAGTGCAAGAGGTGTGATGCTGTCGATGCGATGGAGGGGAAATCTGTGAAAAGCTGATGGGGCTTGCTTTTCCACTGCTCCACTGCACAAGCCTCGGCCCTGCAGCATGTCTCAGTGCACACTACAGGGAATTGCTCTTGACATCTAAACTAGTTTTAGACCCATTAGGACAGATTTGACCTTGGGAAAACGAAATGTCACAGGGGAATACTAAGTGTTTTAGGCAGATCAGAGGTCACCACTGATGTTATGGCCAAATCAAATTATATGAAAGGCCCAAAACCACTTTACCTTGTTGGTGCTGTATTTTTGGACTTATTTTTATTTTTTTTATTTTGAGCTTGTCAGTGTGACAGAAACTTCCAAACTAGTGCCAGACCAGTCTCCACGACCACAGGTCCATACCATAGGTTGCAATTGTACATTTTTTTAATCACATATTATATCACTTATTTACATGTCTACAGATGTACCTATCAGTGTAATAGTGTATTAAGAGCATGGGGTGCTTTTGACAGAAATGAGGGTGATAGTTGCCATTTCCTGATTATTCATGTGGTCAGGTAAACATTAGACAATAATTAAAAATATGACAAATTATTTACAAAGTAATCAATAAACATATGGAAATAAGAGGGCTGCTGCTAGCTTTTAATACATTTTGAATGATTAGTGGACTGGCTATAAACTGGAAACATCTGAAAAATAAGGACATAGAAATATTCAGTTACATTGTTCAATTTCAAATTCTTCGCCACTGCCAACTCAGGGCATTACTCTGTCTCTTATACCACAACCCACCAATTTTCACTCAATTCTCTAGATTTATGCAAAATCCCACCTGCAGGGCCTCGGCTGGAGAACCTGCTGAGTTCCTGTTGTCGTGTCCTGCAAGGTGGTACATTCCTGTCACCATTACTGTCTCAGTCCTGTTTATTTTTGTCACTCTGCCCTTGTCCTGTCACTTTCTATCGCTAACCCACATGCCTTTAGACTTTTCTTCCTGGCCACATCTTCCCGGTCATGTGGCTCTGATTCCTTCCATAATCTTTCCTTCCCCCCACAGACATTTGCCAGATTACTGCATCACTGACCCGTCATATCATAAACTGCAGTGGTCCTGTGCCTGCTTGAATGGCTGCCATCGCTTCCACTGACTCACTACCTGCACGCTCTGTGTCTGCATGTGGCCCCTCCTTCCAGTGGTACAATGAGTTTACCGTGTGTTATCAGTATGCTTAAAACTGTAATGTAAACTGTCACAGTTGAGTGTGTTGATAATAGAGGATACACTGGTTTTACCACCAGTGCATATAAACATTTGATTATATTTAACTCATTTCCTAATGAAAATGACTGATGTTTTTATTTGCAAAAACAAACAAAGTTCTGTCTGATACAGTATTATTGCAAATTATAAGCGTTATAAGGAAATCCTGGCTGTTTTGTAATGAGTGCATATCACACCGAATTAACCACTGTCTCCCTTTCGGTTGCCTCAGAGGACAGTGCAGAATCTGTGTGATCAGAGCTCAAAGTTGTTGATTTGTTGTCGATTCAGTTTTGTTACAAAGACCTAATTCTATTAGATTAGATTAGACTGTACTTTGTTGATCCCACAATCCCACAAATTCACTTGTGCAGTAGCATATGACGGGCCCTTTGCACAGCAGCCACTTTGATAGGTCACAGTAATATAACATCAAGTGTAATTAGTCAAATGTAAAAGTTGTGCCCTGCACCTGGAAGACAACGTCCTCAACATCCTCCAACTGAATCCCCTGGAATCTTTAACTGGTGGAACGTCAGTCAACATTCATTATAAAGTAGTTTTCAGGAAATTAAATTAGTCCCTGAATTTAGCATTTCCTGCTTTTGTTAATCACAAATGTGCCAACAAAGCAAGACGTGTTTTCACATCTGTTTGAAATATTGCAGAGAGTAATGGAAGTTGAGGGGAAAGCCTGAGTAAATGAAGAACTGCACATTCCAACATCTCAGTGGGGCAACAATCTCAGTTCACTGTATCCTGCTGTTGAGACTCATGCTGTGTGCAGTCGGATGAGAATGAAGCGGGAGACTTCAATAATTGCCTGACAATGTTTTGGTGACAGTTTTTCATTTTACCACTGACAGTGTGTTTCCACTCTAAAAATAAAACGCTCACGTAACCACCTCATGAAAACTAATGGCAGTGCTTTGCATTTAGTGTTGGTTGATCCAGATGCCCTTACATGCAACTTTTTCCACTTTGTTGTGTATTTTCCTGACACTGCTTTTAAAAACGTATGATACCATACTGGTGCAGTACTCGTGGGCAGGCATAGTGCTTTTAGTGATTTCGACTGATTTATCTTGCTTTTTAACCCAAACAATGTCAAAGTCAGCACTGCACACAGTGGTGGCCTTAGCAAGTCACCTAGTTTGATGCCTGTCAGGGAAATCATTGCAATAAACAGGCAGACAGACAAATGTTCCATGCATTTATACATATATATTGTATATTGTGTAAATATCTTCATATTTAGTTTCAAATAATAACCAAATTTCCCCAGTTTGGGATCAATAGTATAATCCTATTTAAATATACCTTAAATTGGCAAACTGAAGATGTAATTTCTAACTTTGCTAAAAAAAATCACAATCATAGTTTTTGTATCAAGTGATCTACACTGCACTAAATGTGCCATTCTCATTGGTATTTTATATTATTGGGGTCAACTGTTTTGTGTGTACATATTGAATTGATATGTCATGTTATGGTACATATAAGATGAAAATATAACGTACAAGTTCATTATTGTAGTATATTAGACTATTGTTCTCGGTGGAGGAATATTATGGTTTTCTTAGTCCACACATTTCTCCTCTCACCTGCTGTATTTGAATTTTCTGCTTCTTCTTTGGTTTTGTTTTTTACCAAACATAGAAGCGAGAAGGAGGTGTAAGCTCTGTGATTTCCTAACATCCTCCCATATTATCTGAAACTGTTTTCATTCGAATATTCTGTTTCTATGCTCTTTTTTTTTGGTTTGTTTTTTACATACAAATTGAAAATGCACATAAAAACAGGCTAATGGAAACACACCTACTGTGTCTGTTGACTGCGTGACCTTGAGCGTGACTAACCTTGAAATGCCAAATATGGTGTTTTTCTGCAGGATCACCTTACATGGTTCCTCTGGGACTGTGGTTTTTTGAAACAGGATGGTAATGTCAGACAGCACTTGACCAGAGGGTTCAAAAATAGGCAAAATGGCCAGTGCCTCCTCACATCTGCACTGCACAAGGAGGTGGAGAAGGATGGGACGGGTGGACACATGTTGTTATTATTGTTGTTATTGGCTTCTGCTGCTGCATATAAGGACATCTGCTTCATGTCCTTCCTTCCACTCCTCATACCCGAATGTTTAAACCTGCTACACAAAATTCAATGAACAATACAAAGCATTTGCGTGACAGGTTACAATTATTCATGGTTAATTGTGCTTGCTTAGTCATTTGTGATACAAAAGAGGCTGTCCTGCTTCGAACTGTTGGACAATGGCATTAAGCACACAGTCTACTGTATGCATATTACATTTGGAAGACGATTCAAGCAGTGGATATTTGTATAAGGGGCAATCTTTGAAGTCATTCCAGACACACAACAGGGAGCTGGAACACATGGCTCCTGAAACAAAGAAAGAGTAGAGACTGTAATATTTCTTCTGCTCTGTAAGCTGTTCACAACTGTCATTATTTCTTCATCCGAACTCAAAACAAATCTCCAGTCAACATGAATTCAGTGGTTTATCCACTCACCTCCCGGGGGTCGCGATGGGGAAGAGGAGCTGGACGCCAGCATTAACATTGCAAATGTCATTGCGAGGACTCACTCATGATCTGCATGCAGGTCTGGAGCTATGCTCACAGTGCGTTCTTTGGTAAATACACAGACGCGTCAGGCTTGAGCCGCCTGCAGGATTGTCATGAATATTTGATTCGATCACCTTTTAAAATGCGGATAGTCAACACCTTTGACCTTGACTTTGTGTTTTGACAAGCAAAGAAGGTAGTGATTTTCTTTTAGCTTGGTGTGCTGCTGACGTACCCTGTGATGTGGTTTGCTGCACCACATTAGTTCCCACAATCTCAAGGGGGCAAAAAGGTAGCGAGTGCTTATAGAGCAGGGTCATGTACAGATCATTCTACCCTGACCTAAGTCAGACACAGCGCTATTATTATTACTCAGGATGCTCATCACTGGTGATTCAAATAACCTGCATGAATTAACAACAAAGAACTTGGCTTGATTTTCTGATTTGTGATGCCGCTCTGAAGCTTTACTGCATACACTCCTTCCATCATCTTCAAAACATGATTTTTTTAAGAGGGCCTGTTGAGCACCCCAGAGTATAACCTCAGCAAGTTCACTTCATAATTGTATTGCACAGATAACAGCATCAGGGCTTATGGTGGTGCTGTTGCTAGAATTGTTGCCTCACAGCAAGAAACTCACCGGTTTGGGGCTGTGGGAGATTTTTTTGGGCTCCCCAAACAAATGCAGATTTTGCCCAACCTTGGGTTTAAGAATTGTGTGTATGTGTTTTATGTTACTAATTAGGTGTTATATGGCTGTAAATGAGTCCCTACATTATGTACACATTTTTCACATTCTCATCGTGATTTAGGTCATAATTGGTTAGCCTATCACTGCAATCGACTGCATCAATGGGTCCAGGATTCATGTGAATTTCACATGTTATATTTTACAGAATAAAACCCTTTTCTCAATACACCGTGACAAACAGAAATTAAAAGCAATCACAAAGTAAATGTAGGGGAGTGGAAATGATTAATTTTGATGTAGCTCAAGATGTGCAATTAGAGTGGTCACTCAGGGGTGCCCAGACCTTTCCCTTAGAGCAGTCATGCCAAAGTCAAATACACGGGGGGCCAAAATAAAAAAAAAATGGCGCAAGTGGAGGGCCGGGCTGGTTCAGTGTTTATTAAAACTTGCAATTATTGCAAATATTGAACCAATACCAATACCAATACCACAGCATATTGCACTTAATCATTAAATTAAATTAAGCAAAACATAAATAAAATCAGTTGCAATAATTTCTCAAGGCTCTTTCAGTAACAAATTGAAAACGTTTTTCCTTCTTGGGGAAACAGCAAAATGTAATTTTCCTTCAAAGCTCAATGGCAAGATACATGCAAAAATGAAACAGTTGCATGATTCATAGTGCCTGCTTAAGTTATATTCTTTCATAACGACACACTGTCTCCACACACAAGACACACAGGCTTTCCTTTTACTTCGGTGAACATGTATTCTGCCTCTCAACTGTCTCGAAACCCCATGTTTTCAGTGTCTACTTTTCTATTTGCCTATTTGGGGGATAGGGAGATGAAAATTGACGGCATGTTTAGTCCTCCACTGTGACTGTGATGCTGTTCATGAAGAGAAGACTCGGTACGCACCAATGCACTCGCAGTGCATCTTGGGATTTGCAGTATTATGGTGCTGAGGGCACATAATACTGCGGGCCGGTTTTAATAGTAATCATCCCATTCACAGGCCGGATCCGGCCCACGGGCCTTGACTTGGCCTTGGCCTTGATATTCAATTGTATTAAGATGCATGCAATTACTGGATGGTTCCATAATTAAATACATTAATAAATAAGTTAGTAAGCCACAAAACTGAATTACCCCATTACATTATATATCAGCTACATATAAGAAAATGTTTGACTGTGATCATATTAAGATCACAGTCAAACATTTTAGAATTGTTAATTTGTGTATATTTCTTTAGTTCTTGTGTACTTTTTGTTACCTGCTTTGGGACTATGTCATTTAGAGGTCTTGCTATAACCATACATGTTTACATGTTGTTCTTACAAGCGTGTTCATATTATCCCAATCAAATAAACCAACAAACCAACTAACTCTAATAAAACAGTAAAACAAAACGTATCAACAGAGCTAACAATGTTAGCATAGTCACTATTCAAAATGTGGCGTCATTTAGGTAACACAAGTACAAAGCTTTAAATTGTGTCCCCTGTGAGAGGCTATAGTGGATTTAGATGTAGACCAGAGTTCCGCAGGTTTGAGAGTCTTTATTAATGAAGATTTGCAGGAAGTTTGGAGCAGAAAGCTTATTGTTTCAACCAATGAGCTCCTATGACTTTGAGCAGTTGAGAGACCAGGCAGGGCTCTGACAAGGAAATGTCCAGATTTAGATTCTCTGAACCAAACTTCTATTTCAGTATGACTCACAAAAGTAGATTTGTTCTGGCTCTACCACAATAAAGGCAGGATAATCTGGCAGTGAGTGGACGAGTGGACTAGGCTTTAGTACTGTAGTTGAGTGCAAATGGAGATCAGGTAGCCGTGCCATGCCTCTCTGCAATAAAGCAAACCAAACAGGAAGTCATATACAGAAAATAAAAGAACTAAATGTGATCTGAAGTCACAGGTGAAAGTGTGACAGACCTCATCCAATTAAATTCCATAATTCACTTCAACATTCAATGGTGCATTTATCTTTAATCTCCAGCTGTGACCTGGGAACAGCTTGAGCTCCACCTACATGTTGGCATATACGGTTGATGAATTTGAGCTATATTCTGGAAGAAGGCTATTATTTAGTGCTTTAAATATAATGAGTAGAATGTTGATGTTGATGCAGAAAGTAATAGTTCAACCACGGTAATTTGATTATGTGAGAGGGTAATGTGTTCATATTATATGGTGCCATTTTCTATCCCAGGAGCAGCATTTTTACTAGATGGAGTCAGTGGAGGGAACTCTGACTGATGCCAGTGTACAGTACTTTGCGGTATTCAAGTAAAAAAAAATAAAAACAAAGTAATGTATGTATGTTTTTTTAAGGGGCAGCCCATGGTCTATAAGGAACGTGGCTTGTAACCAAAGGGTCTGAAACCTGACAGGTCAAAAGAAAGTGAAAGAAAAAAAATATATATATTTTGAAATCCGGTAAGAGACAGAAACAATCTGTGCAGAAGGAATCAACTGTGCACCATGAATAGAAAGGTCAAAGCAAAGGATGCACTGCAAAGAATCACAGTTTATCTCTCTGAGCCCGCGTTTTGGCAGGTCACCTTCTTTGAGTCAAGTAAATTGAGTCTCCTGGCTACATGAGCTACACAGTTCAACTGTGCTATGAGTAAATGATCAGCCTCACAATGAATACAAAATATTTTTTTGACTTTGATCATGTGAGCCTTAGTTTGCGTTTCCTGTTTTGTTTCTCCCTTCATGTTCCATGTCTTGTCTTCCTGTTTTATTTTGAAATCACTCACCCTTGTCTCTGTGTCAGGTTCCTGTCTACCCCGCCCCCTTCCTCGTCTGCGTGCACCTGATCCCTGATCGTGTCTTATGTTCCCCTCAGTGTCTTGTCTCGTCGCCAGTTCGTTGTAGTTCATAGCTCACATTCCAGCACTCTTTTTTTCACAGACATAGTCTAGTCTTCACGTGTTTTTGAACCTTGCCTGATCTTATTGACCTCCCGTGTACCGAGCCTCTGCCTGAAATTAAACTCGTTTACTGACTGAATCGTGTCCGGAATCCTGCATTTGAGTCCATTGTTCTGCTGAGTGTATTTATTTGACCACCCAACATTTATGAATCCCAAATTCCACCCCTCCCTCAGTACATCCAAATTTGTTTAAATGTACGTTTTCAGTTTTTTTGAAAGGTCACTTACGCGTGTGGAGCTATTTAGAACCTTTTATCCAGTTAGGCATTACAAACTGATGACCATCTTTATCACACTTGTTTTGTTTCTTGAAGCCAACATGGGGTATCAGTGCTCAGTGTAAAGCGGGTTGCCTTCCAATCAGATAGTCAAGGGTTTGAGCCCCATTACACACTAATTATCATCTTTGTCTTGCTCGGTGTGATTAATAAATGTGTCGTTTTCTTACTTGTTGTGATTTATAAAGCTATTATTTGCTTCATCTGGGGTGGTTGGTTGCACTTTATTACTATTATTTTATTATTGCCTTATACTGTATATCCTGTATAGCATAGTATAGATGGTCCCAAGCAGAGATCAATATAGAGGTTTGCATCAGGAAGCCATTAAAAAACAGAAAACATATCAAATAAATATCACAGATCAGTTGTTTCTAGGAAAAATCCAGCAACTCCCATCCATTTACCACAGTTTACTGTGTTCATAGTGTGTGTGTTCAGACATTTCAACAGAGCTGAGACTACAGCTATGGAGGTAACAGAGCACACTGAGGAATATAGAGCTGAAGAAAGGTGAGTGCTGATATGGCTAAACATGCCTTGGTTTTCATTTTTTTCCCCTTTTGCTGACGGAGCGTTAATAACAGCTCGGACCACAACTTAATCAGACTGCAAAACAAACAAACCCAAATGTTCCATTCTCTTCTCCACTTTTAGCCTCCATTAGCAACAGAACAGGCAGTGACTGAAAAAAACAACAACAACACCAACCTCTCTCACCTCAGATGGTGAGGAGGGAAAGAAAAGAGTCACGATCATTGTGTGTTTGAAGCAGTCTGCACAAAACCTGAACAAAAGGAATATTTCGACGAGGTGTCAGCTCTTTGGTGACATTAGTTAGCACCATTATGGTTCATGCTGAGTGGGAGCAAAACAACACTGAATAATTGATTGCCACTAAAAGACATGGGCATGACTCAAATTGATACTTACTACAGTCTCTACTTTCCTAGGGAAAAAAAAACACAACCCTTTCATTTTTCATTCAGCAAATGTAGGCAGGAGGATAGAGGTCATGTTTCCTATTTCTTTTTTTTTTTCTGTCTCTCTCTTTCTGTCTATCTTGCTTTTGTCCTGTTCCCATAAATGACAGAGTCTGATTCAATGTCAAACATGTCTCTGAGAGCAAAATGGATGGTCGTACCAGAGGGTGCTACAAATGCAGAGGATCTACACAGTGTGTAAATATTATCAAACATACTATTTTGAAAAAAAGTATGTTTCACTTCTCACAGTAACTTGCGAGTGGTCATCTTGATTAGAAAAGTACTAATACACACCATGTGGGGCTATGATGTGTAACATAATTACACCAAATCCAATTAAAGGTCCAGTGTGTAACATTTCAGGGGAAGGACAACATTTATATACAGTACTACCAATACGTATATTTGTATGTGTATAATCAGTTGCTTTACAGAGGTCGCCGTCTTGCACCATCACATTTATACAGAATGAATGGTCAGTCCAGCCAATTAACAACATAATTATTATTAACCCCCACTCTGGGGGTTGCCACAGGATGATCGACGCCAGATGCTCCTCCTGACGCAAGCTTCCCATTTAAGTGGGTTTGACACCAGTACTGGGAGTACTAGATGCGGCCCCGTGAGCCATGGGAATTGGGTACGTTGCTCAGGGGTTCCCCAGCTCGTAACCTGGAGGGGTCTCATATAGTGGCGGCTGGTGTCATTTTTCGTTGGGTGCAATCGGCAAGTCAGTTTTTCACATGGGCTGTGGTTATATAGCCCAGTGGTTATGTTACACGCCAAAGCACCACTGAAACTGTGAAACTAATAAGTAGAAAGAGACTTAAACTGATAGCAAACACAGACAAACTGAGCCACTATAGTTTTTTGCAACTGTTTCACCGTGGCGATGATGTAAAACGCAAAAACAAGCAGCAGGAGCTTTTTAATGTAAACATGAAGTGAGACGAATGCAGCTTCTGCTCTGACAGTCTGCTGTGAGCGAGCATCACACGCTCCGCTCACACACATTCATGCTGCGGCTCCGTGGCACAAAGGCTCAGTCAAGACTGTGACGAGACATTTAACATGTAACCAAGTCTGAATAATTACCACTACACATATCTAAATCAACGTATTAGTCGTGCTGACAAATAAGTTAAAGTTAAATGAATACATAAACATAATTAAGGGCAGAGAATAAGGTATCTTTACACTACAGTTACAAGTACATAACAGTGAAATGGATTCAGTAGACAGATGGACATAAGAGTTTAAGCATCTTTTTTTTTTTTTCTGGAGGCTTAATGTCACTGTCAAAGCATTTATTATTGTCATTATTAGCCTAATCACCCATAATTCTCATTTCCTAACAATTTCCTCTGCTACTATGTGCTCATAAATTGTCTAAATTTGAAAAATCAAAAACCACATAACACAAAATGACACAATATTGTACCTGTGACCCATATTTTTTCTTTCAAATCAGAAGTGAATTGTCAAAAGCATATGAGCAAAGCAAGAACAAACTGAGGTGTTCAATTTCTGACAGGAGGGCAGTTCCCTAAGCAGCTCATATGGTTGAATGGCTCCATCTGTTACCTCAACCATCCTCAAGTGCCTTTCAACAATGTAGTTTTGGGAAACTGGCAGAATTCAAGGAGCCTCAGCATCATCAGGCATGTTCACGTCTTCTGTGGAGAGAGTACGTCGGATAAAAATTCAGCTCGTGCCGGCACAGAGGGATGAGAGAGGGTCAGGGGTGTGGCTTCAGATTTGTCTCCGTCTGCTTTGTTTGCTCTCAGATGTCACTGTAGCGTGAAGGATGTGATTTGCTCTGCTCGCAACTTCTCCACGTCCCACAAGATGTTGAGCTTCCCTGAAGATACAGTCCATGTGACGTGTAAAATGTTTGACAGGTTCATCTTCAGATCCTCGTTCCGCACGATCTGTTAACTTTCCATCACAGTGAAGGAAGGATTTATTTGTAATTCATTTCAGACGTGCACTTGTGTATGTGTGAATTACACGGACGCATGAAACACTGGTCACACACAGTAAAGAGGGGACACTCTGCTGGGAGCTGACACCTGCTGTCACATCATTAATCCCACAGATAGATTACCAGAATATTTAACCTCAATCACAAATCACTCTGCTGAATAGGAAATAAATGGTGATAGGGCGGCTCTCCTGAGGGTCTACAGGCGCTTGTGCCCCTATAACCCAAGTTACTAAGGGGGCTCTCTTCTGCTCGAATATGTCACACAAGGTTTAAAAGTGTCTACTGTATTTCGAGAAGACTGGAGGTCTGTGTGGTAAGTCAGTCTCAGTTCTCAGAATGTTCTTTTTTTATTTAGGAACATAAATATCAAATGGGAACATTATGTGCGCCAACAGTTTCAACATTTATGGACGGTTAGGCGTTTGTGTAAGCCTGAGGGAACTAACCCCTGGAGAACCGTGGTCTCACGTTCTTTTAACGTCTTGTATTAGTAGGGTCTGAGTCTGGAATCCTGGACTCGGTTTGTATGAGGTTGCTCTGAGTTTCCAAGTTCCCGACGTTCCTGAAGAGGGAATATTGCGTATTGCCGTTGTATTGTCTATTTGGAAATCAGACAAAAAAACTGATTTCTGTGTGCATTTATGTTACAGTTCTTATGGGATGCTGGTGCTGTATGTATTTTGTTCTTCTTCTTGCTGGACATGGTTTATTAGCTCTGCCTTTTGTAGAGTCCTCTTTTGGTTCTTTTGTTTTTCTTGAACAGCATCCACTGCCCTTTTTCTACTGAGGTTTTGCCAACATTTGCAACTTCTTTATTTAATACATTTTAATTTACCAAATTAAAATGGGTGAAGAGCGGGGAAACTGTGACCTTGGAAATTTCAAGTTCTACAAACACGGCTTAAACTAAAATACAGGTTTATGTGCATAATTGGCAGCCAAACACATCAGGTTGCTTCATTCATTTTAATTCAGTCTAAGGGCAGGCTGTGTGTGTGTGTGTTAAATTAAAATTAACACTGGATACATAAATAGGACACTGACAATGACAAATGACAGTTTAGTTGAGATACAACCTGCAGCTCATGGAATAACTCACTACACAGGTGATTATCTGGATATGTCATATCCTGGGAATAGCAACAACTCCAGTTTTATACATATTGTTAATATCCTTAAGCAGTTGTTTTTTTAATGATTACAAAATTCATTAACTGGCTGAAAAATCCACCTGACACAATACTGAGCTCTTGAAGTAACATCATTATCAGTGTTGCCAGATGTACAATAACTACTGTATTCGTATGATAATTTCACTCACTGTGTGATCAATAATTTTTAAATGTACGATAATTTGGCTGCTTCATTAAACACGTCACAAACCTCGTTTGTGATTTGAGAGCAACTTACCAATCACCGCAGCATGCGTGTGAATATTCATGTACAAGATATTTGGAGTTTTTAATGAGTTGCCTTTTCACAGCTCTGAGTTGCGTCCCTTCCATAAAAAGCAGTGGCACGGTGTGAAGATCTTTTGGCTTTTATTTTGAAGGTTAGATCCAATGTGGTTGCTGTGTGACGCATAGACCGTTCACTGTCTGAAGCATTGAACCGCTGCCTTCTATTCAATTGACGAAAGATCTGCGTTAATAGCATAGTTTTGTCGAGAAAAGGCAGAGACAGAAGACACATTCATTCCCAATAAGATAATTTACTCTTTCATCATTCTCTTCCTCACATAAACTTCAGACATCAGAAATTAGATTAAGATAGATATGAGATATGAGGTGAATCTAATTATGTTGCATGGTTAAAACTGGTGTTGACACCACTAACAATATCACAATCTTGACTATCTGATACATATATTACTCCAATACATTCATTTTTATGTTGTAAAACACTAAACTGTTAGCAGCCTATTTGTGCCGATTCATTTACCTCACGCCAATAACATAACATTAACATCATTATGATCCAACTGTGAAACAAATATTCTGCTCCCACAAAGAAATAAACAGCACAGGTCAGTTAAGCAGCTTTTTATTTTCCATTCTTTACAGACTGTCTTCAGTATTTATGTGACAGTAGCTATGTTTACATGGACACAATCATCTGACTGAAACACTGGTCATAATCAATAGATATGTCATGTAAACATGACAACATCTGACTGAATGTTTCCCATCTGCTTGTCATCATCTCCTCAGCTTACAGCTGTTTTTTTTCTATATGTATGACCACTTTGTTTTTTTTTACTTGTGACTGACTTTATACTGCATGTACTGAACTGAACTTGGCTCCACCTTTATGTCAGATGTATTTATTTTTATTTATATCTATATATATATATTTATTTATTTATATCTATATATTATTTATTTACAATAGGTTAACAGAGTGTTCTGACATGGTGTAACAAGGAAGAGGAATGTTGCTTGCTACTGTTAAAGATAGTGTGGGATCATTTTCCGGAGCATTTATTTTTACTGTAAATAATTAATGAATGCATTGTCACATAAATGACAAATGTCAGTCACCTGTGGAACGGAAAGACCTATAAAAACATACATTGAACTCATATTGAACAGCGAATTAGTTGGATCATGATGCATCAGTCAAACTGCCATCTGACCCCCTCCCCATGCACGTACCCGTCTTCGTGCACTAATCGTGCATGCTCAGAAGACAACGCCAGAGCTTAGGCTTGCTTGCAAAAAATTCCACAAGACAGTTTTTTGGGAAAGCTTATGCAGAGCGATCCAAGACCAGAGTGAACATCGGTGCTGCGTTTGAACGGCGGCAACAACTAAAAGCCCAGAAAGGGCTGCAAAGTAATGACATGGTGGCCCTGTTTCCACTGGACCAGTAGGTTAACTTGTTTCTCATCCTCACGTTGTCAAGTGAACAAGAATCCAAAAATTACCTGGCATCCCCGAAAAGTACAGAACATTACCAAGCTGTGCTGGAGGCGTAGCTTCGGAGGGAAGTCTGAAGAAACAGCTGTTAATTTTTGTTTAAACTAAACATGTAGTCATGTTCTAAACTAGTATTGCATTTTGCGAGCTAGAATTAACCTTTTTGGACATTTAATCATGTCGTTCAGGTCAATTACAGTATTAATACATACAGTACAGTATGCGGCAGCTTTTGTAATTGGGTTGCCTGGTCCACATTGAGCTCAGCCAGCAGTCCACATCAGGAATAGGATCCCCCCAGGACCCCCCAGGTGCAGGTGGCTTGGGGGAGGATTTAATCATTCCTCTGGAGTGAGCTAGCTCTTGGAAGAGGTCACAAAGATACAGATGAGTGTATTCTTCATTTTCACCTTTATCTGTTGATCTGTTAATGTACAGATAAATTAAATGTAGTCCTTGATTATTATTCTATTCAGTTGTGGCTGACCGATCAATGATTATAACCATTCATCAACAAGGGTTGGATTCCTCGCCGTCTCCCTCTCCGAAGCCAGACCGAGTTCAGCACAGAGATCCAAGACGATGGCTCTGAATCGGTGCCATTGTGTTTACGCATCCTTTTATAGGCCACTGCTAATACCTTCTATATTAGTCTATATACCTTGTTGGTATAATTATAATGCTAAGTTGGCAACACTGTGTGGAACATGTTTCTCACTGTAAGATAAGGTCAACAAAGGACAATAATAAAAGCTAATGGGGGAGTTCAGAATCTGCTATGGTCACAGTTAAGGGATACATGATTTACACTTTAAAATTAGGGTCACAGAAGGTAACATATGCTTAAGTAATGCTAAAATATTGTTAAGTAATGATTATTTAGTGTTTTATTATACATACAATGCAGTGCCCCTTAAGGGAAACAAAACAGAATCTGTTAAATGTTTATTAAAGAAGGGCATTTACAGTTACTTAAAGCTTCAATTGACTCACAGTTAACTGACATTAACAGTAACATTATAGCTCTTTGAATAATATTTGACTTAATAACTTCCATCCATCCACCTGAATAACAAAAAAATAGCTAATGATGTTATAACAGCATTAATTAATGTTAATTAATTTACTTCTCTTGCGACCAAAACATTAACTGTGTCTCCATTAAATGCATAGCATTTCCAGTGTAACATTTTAAGCCACTTTTCACAGTCGACTGCTCTAAGTATAGCATTCAACCCATACTGTGCTTCAGGTAAAGAGGCTGCCCGAGCTTCTATGGGTAATCCATGGATCAATCCACTATAGGGATAGAGTGGGATGATGCCAGGGAAATAGAAGATCTAAACATTTTTCACAGGATTAACATTCATTAGTCTTCAGCTCATCGTTACAGGCTACGCCCCAAATGCATTTTAAACAGATTCTTGCTGAGGAGAAGAAAAACAGCCACAGTTGCTGCAGGTTGTAATAGAGGGATCTACTTTCAATATTCTCCCCAATAGCTCAGGATTAGTCCCAGCAAAGGATACTGTTGCCTCTCTCCAATTATCCTCTCATTACACACATCTACCATGACCTGTGCTGATGAACCAGATTAAGCAGCTTCGCTCAGGTCAGTGCCACCAGGTGGTTGAGCATCTATTATAATGACGCCGACCTTCCACAGCCGAGAGTTACCCTGCAAGCTAAAACAGTGCCAAAACCAACACAAAGATAATGGCCTCATTCCACTCCACTCTCTTTGAATTAACATTTTGCCTGTGAAATGGTTTTAATCATCATTTGAGCCTACCAAAAAACTGAAATAGTTGCGCCACAATCAAAACTTACTCAGTAAAATTATTGATAGAATAATAGTTGATGGCATATTTTGATCTAAACAGGAATATCTTGTGTAAATCCGATATGATCTGTAAGCTCTAAATATGGCTGAAATACTACACTTAACACAGGCAACATAAGGAATGAGGTATTTTGTTAAGGTAATGTGACAAGGACTTAGGTGAGGGCTGCAAATATTTATGTATATGTAACGTAAAAAATGTTTCCTCTTGAAGCCAATCTGGAAATGAGAATACATTGAACAGAGTCTATAATGGTTGTAATGATCTAAAAGTTTCAAGCCATCCTTAATAGCACGTGATATTTTGTTACATTTTGTAAATTCTATCATCATTTGGAGGAAAATATAGAAATAGAATATCCATGCCAGATATGAGTAGACACCACAGTGATTGGTGGCTGGGATTGTCCAATATATGAGCCTGGTTGCATGTCATCTCTGACCTTTGGAAAATGTCTACAATAAGGAGCTTCATTTGTTATATCCACCAATAACACTTCCAGTATATTTGATGAGTGTCCTTTAAAGGGTTACATTTGGTTAACAAAGTTCAAAAAGAGAAACTAGAGCAACACCTAAATCTAATGATTTATTTCACTGGGCCATAACCTACATCCCCAGAAACAGTAAAGAATACAGTAACTTCCTTGATCGAGGTCGATGTTTTTAGCTCTGAAGCAACATAGCCAAAACAATACACCAAGATATTGGTTAAAATCAGTGATTCCCAAAGACTCAGCTGAGTCGCTGGAGACCCTTAAACACAGAACTTTTCCAACCTTTAGTTAAGATTTATGTTTAAAAGTAAAATACAACAACAACAAAACATAACATGCATGAGATCAAATTGATTTAATTGCATTTCCAAACATATCTTAGAAAGTATTATTTTACCAATATGATTAGGTCTTAAGGCTATGGCTATAAATTAGCAACCACATTATGCACACATTGGCATTTGTTATGATTGATGTTGTGATTGGGGTCACAATAGTTTGCTATGTTTAAAAAGTGGGCCCATATAGACATTTTGGAAAATGCTAGTTGCCTGTTTTTTTCTTTTTTCTTGGTATTTCATTATCATTCTTAGTCACAGTCTTTGCCTCTTTTTTATAGTCACTGTAATATTTTTTTTTTAAGTTCCAACAAGAGAACAAATGAGACAATCATGTAGTTTAATCGTTTGTTTACAAGTTGACAATGTGCAGCTTTAAATCATCCTTGATTGCTCTAAATCAGGGGTGTCAAACCTGCGGCCCGGGGGCCAGAACCGGCCCGCCAGAGGGTCCAATCGGCCCACAGGATGAATTTGTTAAAATTTCACACTAATCTGAACGTAATGTCAAATGCTCCAGATACCCGTGACTAAATGTTTGTGCCTTTATAGATCCAGTGTGCTGTGTAAATAGTAAATTTAGGCATGATATTGTTGAAATTGCACTTATATTTCTCAAGAAATTTCATGTTTTGTAAAATTATCCTTCAGTAAATGTAAAACAAAGGAGAAAAAACAAAGGGGTTCTTGTTGTTCATAGGTTATTATGCTATTATTTTACTGTTTTTACTGGTCCGGCCCCCTTGAGATTAAATTAAGCTGTATGTGGCCCCTGAACAAAAATGAGTTTGATACCCCTGCTCTAAATCATCTGAAACATTTCATGTCAGTGAGTGTAAATATTTTCCGTGGTTATGTCTTCTACCCAGCAGAAACTCTTTTTTGCCAACTGGTGAGACACAAGACAAGAAACATGATTACCTTCATGCCTAGTGGGGAAAACTAGTTTGTGACCAGGTCTCAGCTAAAATTGCCCCTGATTGTGTTTCTCTACTATCTCGGTCACGCAGGCCATTTGGAACATGCCTTTTCCTTTGGCAGTTAGCAATGTCAACATTTGCCTTGCATTCTCTGTGAAGGACATGAAAGTTTAATGATGGGACTCAAACATCAATCTACACACTGCCAACATTGGAACATTTGCCTTCAAATTGTTTCATCTGTGAAAATTAAGATTCCAGTCACTGCGGCTCACACGAGATGGACTTATTTACTAATAATTGCTCTGTTCATGTGGAGCCATTCAGTCATTTCAGAAATGACTGGTCATCTCCTTTTTGCAAAGTGCTTTGGCACAACTTCCTGTTAGAGGAGTTGACAACTCATTTCTAAAGCCTTGACTGATACAATGAAGAAGTGGTTGGGCTCTGTACTACATATCACTTTATCAGTTTGTGTTTTGATCAGGCATTTTTCATCCACGTCTCTTTAATTGCAGCAACAAAGGACTCGTCTGAACCAACAGCGAACAATGTAGATTCCCCCATTAGTTGAATCTACAAAGTCATTATCAGGGCACAGAGAAAGATATTTGAAGAGCACTTCTCAAGCAACAAGAGCAAAGGGCTTTTCAAATTGCATGAACATTTAAGACATAATTACAAAACCGAAAAAAAGTTTTCAATAAGAGAAGAAAAATATTTTGCACAATAGGTGGAGGAGATGAGAAGTCTCAGTGCAGAGCCTTTTACGTGTTTAAAATAGTTGGAAACAGACTGATGCAGTGAAATTAAGAGTGTTAAGTGTGATATGTGAAGACGATGTACGACCCAGCTCGTGAAAGGGAAGGGAAGCAACATTAAAACCAAGTGGTTTTGTTTTTGAAAATAAGATTATTTATTTAATAAGATAAAGTAAGGTTAACAAAACACACAGAAGGTCATAAAAACAAAAGGTAACAAAATATACTATATCCTTAAATTAAGGAGCCTGGGTCAGTTACAACAATGCACAAAAAGATAATATCACAGAAAACATTATTAAAACTAAAAATGCTGGCAACTTACATGCATAGCATGAAGTGTCAATAATTTAATCAGTGTTCTCAATTCTTTCTGGTCTGACCAGGAGTTTCAACCACTTTTAACACCAGGCTATTAATCAGCCCCAAACCTAAACTTAAAGATAACTCTTTTAGAAGTCCTATCTTCAGTGTTTGTCATCCTTGCTGGAAAACACAGAAATCACAAAAAAAACAAAACACATTTACAGTCAGTGCCTGTCTGATAATACTGTAGATGAACTCAAGGAGAAAGTTCTATTGTTATTTAACCTTTGTTAAATATGAAATACGACACACCACAAAGTAGTGATACAGAGGAGGAGAGAGTCCATTGTGTCATTCACAAACTCAAACTTTAAAACAGGCATCACATAACTTAGGAAGAAAATGGCCATCCATCATCTTAGAGGAATTAGCCTGGAAAGATAGTCTGATAAAAATAAAATAAAGCCCCTTATAAAGCAAGAAGGACTTATAGATCATCTTTAATTGAAGAAAACAAGAAAAGTCACAGGTTTCTTTTCAGCACAGTTACTGGGCTGACACAGATTCACTGCTCCACTGAGCTGTTCAATCCTTTAACACTGAGTAGCGAGGATTTCAGAAGCTTATGTGTAACATCAGTTGAAGAACAAAAATTAATCACCTCCTTCCTCCTAGTGGTACAGATTTATTGTCCAGCACAAGAGCTTCAGAAACCACTAGAGCACCCGATGTGCAGTTCCCTGGTTTCTACCCTATAGATCTCCCCGAGCTAACATTATTAGTATCATTATCCAAGCCATCTACTAGATTCCATTCCCACTAAAGTATTTAAATATGTAGCTCCATATTAAATCAGATCAATATGTCCATTTTAGTCTATGCATCCCAAGCTTTTAAAGTTACCTTTTAGCAAATGACTGACCTATATCCAATCTTTCCTTTATTTCTAAAATCCTAGAAAAAGCATGTGCAGATAGCACAGAAACAGCACTCATAATACCATGATATTCTATTACAGAGACTGGAAGAGACTATTATGCCAATAGTCTCTTCTTGGCTGGATTGAATCCTACATTATCTGATAGATTTGAATTGTCCCATGTTAATGATAAATACTTTTATGGTGTTCCACAGGGCTCAGTGCTTGGACCTATACTTTTCACCCTATACATGCTTCCTTTAGGCAACATCATTAGAAAAACAACATGCAACTGAACTCAAAAGAGTTCCTGACAGAAAGAGAAACTGTAGTCTTAGCTTCTTTGCACAGGCTCCTGGAACAGTCCAGAACTGAATTTAAAATCCTCCTCCTCAAGCCCAAAACAGTTAATGATCCGACCATGGATCATACATCTATATATTATAAATATATATATATATACTCTCATCTTAATTTTATTATGGATTTTCTTCATGAATACTTCAACCTCAAAGTTCACTGACTTTAAACCGCCTACTTTCCCGATGACCACACAGAAGACAACATTGCAGCTGGCCTGAGAGAGGGGCTTGCCAGCTGGGATCTGACCGAAGACAATCATATGTGGTGTAACGACAGACTTTATAACCTTATTTGATATTGGACCTGACCCAAAACTAGTGATTAAGAACATCAGCCCAATGCATTGAGCATGATGCCCCATGGGCAGCTCAACAAATGGACCAGACTCCAGTGTTTTGGGCACTGACTGTATCTTGTCATTGGCAAGTTATTACTGTGTGTGTGTGTGTCTGTGTGAATGAGAGAGAGAGAGATTCAGAGTGAGTGACACAAAGAATGTATGTGTGTGTAATGTATAATTGTAATGGTCATATCACATAACTCATCGTGTATGACTTACATAATAACTTGACCCAGACCGCCCACCGAGGAGGCACGGCCAGAGACCCACCACAGCTACCTCCACCGCCCCCCAGAGACCGACGGCACGCCCAACCCAGGAAGGGACAGGCGGAGGCCCATGTAGGACCACAAGCCAAGGAGGCCCCCAGAGACAGACGACAGGCAGACCCCCACCTGCCCTCGATTTCCTCATCACAGCAGCCTTCTTATTTTCTGGGTCTGCAGTCACTTATCGCCAGATGGTTACAATCTTCTTAGCGGTAACATCACAGTCCTCTTGAGTTTTTGCTCTCTCCGGTGTCTTCTTGTTGTTTGTATTTTTGCCAGTGAACTAAATCCTGTGTCCTCTTGTGCTCAGACCCGCCCTCGTTTGCATGCTGCCTCTGACGCTTCCCTTCACCACCCCTTGGAAATGATTGCCGTCACCACCATCTACGTCCTGCTACACTATTCCATTGTTCTCCATTCATCAATAAACTGTTAAAACTACAATGCCTCCTCGCCTGCCTGCTCTTGGGTCCAAACTGATTCGTCACAATGGCTGTATTATCTGAATACAGAGGGCTAAAGCCTCAGATTTGGTATTCTATTTTTGCAATATGCACTTTAAGATTGTCTTTTGTTTTTACTAATGACTTTCATAATGTTGTTTACACCAGCATCAGGCAGAACTTTATTGTCTTGTTTGGTGAAAAACATAGAAAAGAAAAAAAAAATCAATTACATTATTTTCCCAAATCATCCAGCCATAGTTGATTGTACCTCACCATCCCAATAGATCAATTCTCAGGCTTACTTAGCCTGAAAAAAATGAATATGAGGCAGTGGAGGCCATGGGTGACCACTTGTGAGTTTGCAGATATTGAAGAGAATGTTTACAGACATATCATGTCATATTTTAATTATAACTAAAGAAAAACTTGCCTATGACTCCAGGGCTGCAGGATCGAAATCCAGTTGTGAGACTATTATCTTGTCATCATTATTGTTTCATTGTTATTAGAATTGATAGCAGTACAATTTGTTACTGCAATTCATGCTACTGGTAGTATGAATAGCACTAACATACTATAAAAATAATATGACTGTCTTTACGACTGTTATATGTAATAATAATAATACATTTTATTTGTAATGCACTTTATATTGAACAAACAATCTCAAAGTGCTACATAAAAAATAAAAATAATAAAAATAATTGGAGAGAGAACGCCTCCAATTAAACTAAAAAAGCTTTCTTAAAAAGGTGGGGTTTTAGGCCTTTTTTTAAAACGACATATGCTCTTTCTTCTGAGTGCTTGAGGTCTCTGTCATAGTATGTAAAGTGTCTTGAGATAACACATGCTGCTTGGCATTATACAAATACAATTTGATTTGATACAGCCTTGAAGAGGTGGTGGAAGGCCCACTGCAGAGGTGAAAGGAGGATCAATCATCTTTTTTCATTAATTCATGATGAAGATTGTATCAGCACATTGTCAAAATAATATCGCAGAGCCTACCCACTGTCCAAGACAAGTGTCTGGAGGAAAGACTGGAGCACATAAACACAATTTAGGTGTCATGCCGGGAGTAGAAGGACTGTGTCAGTAAAGACATAGCACCCACTTCCCGTTGCAGACAGACTGAGAAAACCTCTTCAATACCAGATTGCTTACTAACTGCTTACCACACTAATATCTGGTTGATAAATTATCATCCACCAGAGAGAGTTAGAGTGAGGGACTGTGTGCCTCTTTAATCATTGATCAGTTGTTGAGTGGGCTCCGAAGACATAACAACTTTCCATTTGGTTTTTGATACGGCTGCCAAACATTTTTGTAACCTGGTAGTTTGAAGGATCTAATTTACAGGGCAGAGGTGAACAATGCCACATCAATATAATTATTTTCCAAAAACTATTATATTACACTGAGCTCAGCACTTTATTAAGAACACCATACTCAGATTGAAAAATGTGCTTTGACAACAGCCTCAGTTTTTCATAGCCCAGATTGGTTCACACGACAGCAACAGATAATTCCTACAGATTGATCAACTGCATGTTTATGCCGCCAATCTCTAGAGATATCGGATCAAATCCAATCCAGAGTTTGCACTGGGTGGACTAAATTAACTTAATCTGATTTTGGAATGATGTCACTGATCCACAGAGTGATCTGTAATTCAACAGGAGACACCAAGGCCAAATATATTAACATAATCCAACAAATAACGCCAAATATTTATTTATTTGGAAATCAACAGATTAGCCTCCATGTGTCATGACTCGGCCTGGTTAACTTTTATATAGATGCACACTCCACTGAGCCAGCTGTTCCTCACTGTCATTCCGTCTCTGCTCCTCCCTCACTCTCTCCATCCACAGCACAAAAAGGAATTCTGCCCTCACTGAGCCAACAAAATATCCATAGTTTACTTTAATGTCTTTACGGGCAGTCTTGAGAGGGGCATAGCTTTTCTCTTTAACCCCTGTGCACTTGACACAGTGTCACATGCAGCCACAGGAGAACGGACCTTTTGTCGACCTTCTTCCCCTCACGATCAATTTATGGGCAGAGAGTGGCAAAATGTAAAAATCCTGATGCTGGGAATTTTTTGCACGTTCACATTTGTCCTAACATAACATGTTTTTTAACCCACATACTTTCTACACTGGTGGTAAACCCCTTTAATTTGTGTATATTTAGGCACCGGCCATTTTGTATCTTTTTAAATGTGTCCTGAGTGTGTGTGTGTGTGTGTACGCACAAAAGAAGGCGTACACCACTTTCTATGCAAACTTTGGGATTTATAAACAAACTTAATGGGAAACATGCGGTCCTTTACCAAAACTCTGACCCATGCATATGCACATTTACAGGAGAAACAGCGACTCCGATGGCAGAAGGATGGAGTTTAATTTCATCCCTGCACGATAAAAGTTTTTTTTTTTAATTTGCAGAATGTAACAGTCATAAGATATCAAGATATTTTAATCAAATGCATAATTATGTTTTAATTATTATCATTATTACTGTTGTGCAGACCAGTCTGTCAGTTATGATCGGATTAATTCCTACAACTGGAGCCGATCGGATTCAATCAGATGTGGAGAGAATAAAGAGGAACATCATCACAATGGGCAATGAACCAAAAATTGTTTATTTGTCTCTGCTAGAGGATGACGATCATACAAATGGGATCTTCAGAAGGAGAGAATTTTCAGAGAACAGTCAGATCTGCAGGTCAGTGAGGATGAATGGTTTATGTGCGCACCATCAGCGCGCACATAAACTGGCTTCTACAACATGTGATTACTGTACGCACAAATACAAATGTCCTCGAACCATTCACTGACATTGCAGGCGACAGTGGATACCTATAAACGGTAGATAGCCTATATCCCCCGAACCCACAGCGTGCAGAGGAACGTGCTGTTAAGTCTGTGCTGTTGTGGAGCAGCAACATTGACCTTCTGCATTTACAGCATCTGACACATTTTGTCCCTCTGACGCATTTTCTGACACAAGTGATGACGATATTGTTGAAAATACTCGATTTTTCATTGTGTGAACTTCCTCTTCTCTCTGCGTTTTCTATGATGTTCCAGTCAAGCTGCATCACATTAAGACTTGGTTGTGATTTAAAGAGAATCTGGTGTGGGACTTGTGTGCTCATGGTTTTATAAATCCTCAGTTCTACTCCGGGTGTGAGTATGGGAGGGAATTGTTGTTTGTCTCTTTGTGGTGGCCCTGGGATGGACCTGTCCATCTGGCTTCAGTTTCCCCTTACCCTTATGTGAGGGATGAAGTGGTAGACAATGAGTGAGTGAGTGAGAAGTCCTCAGGTGCCTTTCTGTTGAACTGCCACTGCCACATATACTTAATGGACCTGGAAGATTGAAAGGACAGTCAATAATGTGAATTTTGTCTTGTCACAGTTTTAGGAAGCTTAAGGGCTGGTGTCCTTGTGATTTCAGTGACCTTGCCCACAGCTCCTCTACCAGCCAAACACCACGTTTTCATGAATAAGGACAAAAAGTATCAATCATAGAATAGTAACAGTCTACACCTGAGGGTTTTGTGTGCTCAAGAGGACACAATACCACCAACAACAAAAAAAAAACAAAGGTCATGAAAGAATAAACAAAGCAACATATTCTAGCCTGCACAATGCTATGTTTAGGTATCTGTTATGCATCACCCATTGCTGAGCTTTAAGTGATGAAGTTTGTGCCATTGATCATCAGTCTCCACAGTGGCAGTGTGTGTTCGAAGATGCTGGAATGGTAAGAGTTGATGTTCCTCTGCTGTTTAAAAATAGATGTTCTCTGACAACAGATGATCTTTTTGCAAAAGTCACAGTGAGGCTGTGCTTGTCATCTAAAAAAAGCCGCAGAAATTGTGACATTTGAAACTCGACACATCAACGGCACATTATGATTTGGTGTTTATGCCTCTCACAGCAAACTTGCAACCTCGGGTCTCGGCTCAATGAGCTGACTGACAGCTCAGCACAATGAAGTAGCACTTTCCTTTTCATATCACAGCCTCCAATTCCAAAAGACTTCTCCAACCTCTCCTGTGCCTCCTTGATACTGGAAGCAAAAATGAAACACCATCAGTCATGTCTAAGTATTGTCATTGCTCTGGCATTGTTGCTGTTTAGGCCTTTGAGTTTCAGTGCTGATGCAAATAATGGGGAACAATTTTACACATCATAGCTGCAGATTAGTTACTGTGCATTAATTTTCATGGTGGTTTATGAATGATAATGACTTGGCGTATCAGGCTCAGAAAGGTATGCAAATGAGTAGAATTCATTAAAGGCGTCATGAACACATTGCCCAGTTATGACATTCTGCTTGGCTATGCCAATAACACAGACACACAAGATTTGTATGCGCTGTCCTGCCTCATATTATATATATATATATATATATATATAAAAGATCCATAATGGGTATGTAATAATAAATTGATGCCCAATTCTGTTCTTTAAGTTTAGGTCACATGGGTCATGAATTTCACAATCTTTTCTTCATTCAAAGTCATCAAATAACTTGCCTTTGATGGCTTTGACACCCGTCAATGGACGCAGACAGATGAGAAGACGGACAGACAGACGTGTGTTGAATTAATAAAGAGATTATATATTATAAATTAAGTTTAAAAATGCTGACAATTCCACCTCGGTTTGCTCTCTTTGTCCACTGCATACTTTAGGGAGCCAAACAGAGCTCAGTTGAGAGAGAGGGGGGGTATCTAGAAGGTAAATAACAGAGACTTTGAACAGCATTACACCTCTCAGTGTATATAGCCTGCAGGAAGTTATTAGATGAAGAAGTATCCAGAAGGATTAAGGAATGTGGATGAGAATGAAGGAGAACGTTGAACTGTGATAAAGAGACTGAGGAGACAAGAAAACCATTGTCTGTGAAAAACTTAAGATGCACTGAAGAGGTTTGGGCTGTCCTACAGAAGGATGAGAAGACATGTGATGAATAACTTCTAACTGTGGAGGCCAGCATTAAACTTCCCAGTGTACAGTCTGCCTGCCATTTTAAGAAAAAGGTCCCCACTCAGGGACTCCAGTAGGTGGTTGTAAAGCACCTGTAAGCCGGTTGTCAACCACTAGTAAACCCTGACAGAAGAAGAAGAACCATGCTAGAACTGCAGATATAAACATATTTTCCTGTGAAGGGCACCATTGCACTCTGCAAATGCCTAGTCAGTTGAAGCCTGACAGCATGTTCCTTGATCTTTCTACAGCAGTTTGGTAATGGCTCTTTACCTATCATTCAAGATTTCTATCTGTCCATCTGTTAATCAAAGGCAGTTGAAATTGTATTTATCAGCAGGCACATAGAAAATCCCTCATGTGGACTTTGTGATAAGAAGAAGATACGCTCTGACTGGTCAAAACATTTTAATATTAAAATTAAATATTAAATAGATTTTCCATGGGAATGTATGTATTCAACATTCAGTGATTCTGTGATGTCGTGCTTTTGTAATAAAGCCATTAAAGACAGGCTTCATGTACTGTTAACACACTACCTGACTTTGAACTGCAGAAACTACAAACTGTGCCTACAAATTCTGGAGGAGGGCCTGTCGTGTATTATTAGAAAAGGACTAGCATTAAGCTCATCTTGCCTGCATTTTTGTAAAAAAGACAATGGATTAAGCACCTGCAAAGCTGAAGAAACACTGTGTGAACCATGGACTTCATTGCAGAGATAGAGGAGCTGGAAGAAGCCATTAATGGACCAGGCCTGTTGCAGGCAATGGAGACGATGTGGGTAGAGATGGATGATGATCTAACTGTCCCTGACCCTAACGGTCCAGACCTTCCCCAGGATTTTTTACAAGTGTGGCTGAAAGAAACAGTCAACCAGCTACCTGTCCCTATTTACCCATGGTGTAACTCCAATAGAATGGAACCTATGGGTGAGACAATACAGAGAGAGACAAAAGACCAGCTAAATGTCCTTAAATGGCCACAGTGTAACCCCAATGGACCTGAGTTCATGGTGAAGACAATAAAGATAGAGACTAAAGATCAGCTTCCTGTCCCTGAACAGCCACAGTGTAACCCCAATGGACCTGAGTTCATGGTGGAGACAGTGAAGCGAGAGACCAAAGACCAGCTAACTGAAAATGCTGAGGACTGTGACCCAAACATACCCAACTTTCTTCAGGCATTGGAGGCACTGCTGGGTAAGACTGCCGACCAGCTTCCTCTCCCTGCTAAAGAGTGTGACCCCAACAGAGAAGACACTCTCCAGGCAGTGCTGGAGGAGCTAAGGAGACAGCCAGCCAATTGTCTTCCTGTCCCTCAAGAGTTGCTGTGTGATTTTCACCCACCACCTGCCTCAACCGTCCCTGAAGAGCAATGTATTGACCTCCTCCCGCCGCCCTTTTCTGCTCAAATGTGCAACCAGCCAGATCAAGAACAGAACTACAACGTGTCTGCTGTAATGTTTCCTCATTGTGTACAGGGCAACTTGTTTCCTGTTGGAACAGTGAATGGCGAGGTGGTGTATGCGTTCCCACAAGAGAGCTACATTCCCGCTTTCGTTCCCACTGTTCCTCCTCCAAATAATCCTCCCACGTCCCGGAGAAGAAAATGTTCCACCCAGAAGAACGTCAACGAGAAACCCTACATCAAGAAACCACTCAATGCCTTCATGCTCTTCAGGCAGGAGCAGAGGTTAAAGGTGGTCGCAGAGCTGAATGTCCGTGACAGTGCAATCGTGAACACTGAGCTTGGGAAGAGGTGGGCGCACCTTCCTATGCAGGAGAAAAACAAATATTTCCAGGAGGCAGACAGACTGAGGGATCTCCATGAGCAGCAGTATCCCGAGTGGTCGACCAAAGAAAACTATGGAAGAAAGCGGAAGAGGATTAGGAGGAAGATTCCCACACCAGTAGCAATTTAAGTGGCCCCTCCTGCATCGACGCACTCCCTTAACCTGTTACAAATGAACTGTACTGTATTGCTGCTGTACAATTGTCTTCCAATTCATTTTCTATATCAATAAACAATTGTTTTTTGAAAAAAAAAAAAAGTTTTGCGTCATGCCTGAACTGTTATAGCACATAAAAGACAAGCTCTAATGAAATCATTATTTTGTTTAAGGATGATTTTTTGTTATTCACATAACAAAACCAATACATGTGAAATTACGTCAATTACATTTAGTGCAGCAATTATGGAATTAGTGATGAATAAAATCAGATTGTCTGTTGTCATTTCATAGTATATCTGTTGAAAATAATTGACAAACTCTGAGCTAAACTCTTTCCTTTGTCAATCCAATCAATTCACCATTCACACTATTGATAAGCGAACAGCCACTATTGGACATGTGTCATCAGATCTACCACTTCACAGTCACAAGCAGTTTTGGATGAGTTCAGATAATGTTTGGTTACAGTTGGTCTTCTCAGATTTGAAATATTCCTAAATTAATTTTCACTTGTCAGCGGGGATCCAAAGAAGTTCTAACACATGTGGGCTGGCTTGTTAAGGCAGCTTTTTAATATAAACTGCGAACAAATTCCTGCATTTGCTGTCGTAATGTTTTCAGTCAATTCAAATAAAGTTGTTTCAAGTTTGTCACAAACTGAGTTTCAGACCAAATGTGTGTAGTTTCAATATGCAGCTACGTATGCTGTGACAGGTTTGTATGCAAGTATTTCCCAGAATGGAGAACAAATGAAATACCTTTATGCATTATAAAAATAGATACAAAAATAGAGAAAAAACATTTGATAAATGACTGTAGGTGCACACTATAAAATTCAGGGGATTAGCACCTAGATACAGGGAACACACAGAACCTTCTCACACATAATGCTCTGGTATCGACCTTCTGCAGGTCTGCAGCCTCACAGCAGGACACATTTTTCTTTGCGTTTTTACATCCAGAGACAACACAGTTGCAAGAATTCATTCATTCCCTAACAAAATCCAAGATCGCCCCAATGTGTTTGGCCAGCCGTCTGTCAGCGTCTGGCTGCCTCTGCTCATTGTTTGCTTCTACATTATTTCTATATTTTTGTTGTCCCGCTGTTATTCTGGTCTATGATCGTCAAGCTCTGCTAAATATCCAGGCCTCCTTTAAGGAACTGATGTCGTCCAGGGATGCCATGGGTAATCAGTCAACAAATTGCCCCGTTTCTGTCTGATATCCCAGGCTACCTGCATCGTTTATCTTGCGATCATCTCCAGGAAGAAACACCATAGAAGATGGGGGAAGAACACTGGTGTACTAATCTGATTTAAGGCGGACCGCGCTCCTTTCGGATCGATCCTGCTCTTCACTGGGCATTGCTTCTCCCAACCTGTCGCTCCTCTCAACCTGTCAGTTTGGTTGCTAGGTGCTATCGCCGGTGTCGCAAATCCTTTTGCACTTGCTCGAACCGCTGCCTGTGGTCATCTCCCACCGCTGCGCCACATTGCACATCATATCAATGAGGATTTAATTCCCCGCTTGGCCCTGATCAATGCCAGGCCTCTAAGCAACACAACTTTTGTGCTCAATGACATCTTTACATCCTGTGAGTGGGATTTCATGCTCCTGACTGAGACTTGGCTCCGTGCTGGTATTGCCCCTCTGAGGGGGAAAGGCACTTTCAGAGCCGTGGTTTAATGACTCTACTCGTGCTCTCAGACAAGTATGTCGACAAGCGGAGAGACGCTGGAAAAAGGACAAATTCCAAGTGTCATTTGAACTTCTTCAGAATTGTCTATCTACCTAAGGTAAGAATGAAGTTCATGAAGTTTCATTCCAGTTTTAAACCTTGTCATAGCACTGAAATTGGTTTTTAATGACTTAAATTTAACTGTTGATTCTGGTGACTCCATCATATTGGTCCTCCTGGCATTAAAGGCGTTGAACTTAAATTGTTCCAAATAGGGGATTATTCATCTGAGAGGGCCCCTCTTACTTGTGTTGTACCTCAGGGCTCTGTTTTAGGGCCCATACTATTTTCTTTGTAAATGCTGCCTCTCGGATCAATATTACACATTATCTGCCACTTAAATGAGGAAACAGGGACTCTCTTCAGCCCATACTGGATGGCCATGTCAGAACATGGATGACTCATGGATGAAAATAAAACTGAAGTCATGTGTTTTGACACTCTAATTGAGTGGATGTGGGTGCACTGGGTCCTCTGGCCCAAAGAATCCACAATTTCTGGCCCCAAGAATCTGTACTTTCTGATAAAAGCAATTTGACAGTGCTTTCAAAATCAACAAACAAATCTCTGCCGTTGTTAGGTAAAGCTTTTTTCAACAAAGTCTCATTGCCAAGGTGAAGGTCCATCTCCCGTTTTAGAGATACTAATCCATTAAATAAATCAATTAATTGAATTAAATAAATACGTATAAGTATTAAACAATTACTAAAATGTGTCATTAATTAATTAAACTTGGAATTAAATACATTAAATGTGTCATATATAAACATATAAATATATGTAATTACTTTACTATTTAATTCATTATTTCATGGCCCTGTGTTTATCTGTCAAACTCGCCCATCAAAGTCAGTGGGTGGATTTCTAACACCTGATTGGTTACCCTGCACATCAAGTCAAGGCAAATCGATTCTAGATAATGGATGGATGCAGAGCTAGTGAACACATTCCTATACACTGGGTGCTGCTATTCACCTCTATGTTGGTTTAGATACTAAAAACCAATGTCCTGCTAACCCCAATGTTGGGACAGTGTGCAAGGTGCAGGACAAACAGAGCTAATTTGATTGAGGAGCAGAACTCCTCCAGCTCCGGTGGCTCGGCCACAACAGACGCATGCTATTGCAGACCAAAGCAATGGATCAGACTGGATCGGCGTTAGCCCCGCCCACTGACTTTGATGGGCGAGTTTGACAGATAAAATCATGATGCACTGCAACACAGGACCATGAAATAATTAATTAAATAGTGAAATAATTATATATGCTTTTTGACGTAAAATGAATTGGCATTTTAATTAAGTAATGACACATTTAATAACACATTTATGTATTTAATTCCGATTCACATTAATGAATGACATATTTAAGTCATTGGATTCTTGAGTAAAGTTTGTTTATTCATAAAATCCTTCCAGCAATATTACTCTTTACCACAGCTTAATCTGTCCTTATTGCATGTACACAGCAAACCTTGGAGTTTCAAACAAGCTTCCCCTTGTGTCTATCGCTTTATCCTCACTCATCCATGTGCACTTGTTTTCCAAACACAATGGAACACAAGCCGTGAAGCCATGTCCATAGGAGGCCGATAGGAGAACAGCCAATCACCCACTGAAAATAAACCAGCAACACACATTGTTCATAAAAATGGTCTTACAAACGCCTTTCAAACCATACCAAACATCTAGAAAGTGCAAAAACACATAAATGCATAGAGAACAGAGAGTTATTCCCAAGTGCAACAGCAATAACGCCAGGCTATCATCCATTTTGCATGCTTCTGTGATTGTCAGTTTTTGGCATTCAAGAGAGCCAGTCTGATTGTTTACTTTTGAGAGGCCCCTAGATTTTATCTGCTTCTTTTTTGCCGTCTCTTCCATGATCATCAACACTAGTGCTGCCTTGATCGTATAGCCAGTACCTGTGTGTGTTTGTGTAGTGCCATAAAAGCAACTTGTGTTTCTCGCAAGACCTCCTGATTCTGAGGATTCCAGGTCAGCAGCTTTGATCTTGCAAGGCTGGGTTTTAGCTAAAAGACGGTAGGAGAGTGGAGACAGTCTCCAATATCGCCACAACAAGACATTTAACATCTCAATGACTCCAAGGTTGTTAAATTAAGGTTAAAAATACTAAAAACACGCACTTCCTGGAAGTAGAGACACCGGTGTCACAAGGTGTCTCTGCACATCAAACTTGGAACAATATCACTTTTATCAATATACAATTATGAACTTGTCAACTATGAATTTATGGTGTGATAACACATTTGTTCCATGAATATCCTCATTACAGTGTTTGTGTCCTTATTTCATGTCATCATAAACTAATCACTCACACACTAAGCAAACGTTTATTGAAATGTGGATTAAGGAACTAAACTTAATTGCTTTTCAAATGTCAGCATGTTGAAGTGCAACTCTGTGATTACTGCCATAGTCTGATGAAAAGCACCTATTATATATTTGATTTGACGGATACATGAAAAGACGGCCAGCTAATTGCACATTTTAAAATCTCTGTAAAGCATTTCTTTTTTTTTTTGTTTTACTCGCACTTGTTTCCAATTATGCAAAATCTCTGCTCTGGAACACTCGGGGCCTGTCTATTGGAGGAGTCAAACACACATGCACACACACATGCTTTAGCAGGGACCAGTCTGCAAACATTGCTGTTTTTGCAGAAAATAAATGCAAATGCACGGGTATTAAACTTTCTGTTCAACAGAGACATGCGTTCAGCTGCTTTTGGTCTTGTCTAAACTGTGTAAGTGAGTTCACGTTGGCAGGTGGAGTTCTGTCCTCTCCTCCAAAGACCTTGGCACAGACACATACTGGCCGACTTGCTTTAGTGGGGTCCAAAGTCTATGAATGTTGCTACCCGTCAGTGTTTGGACAAAATATTTCAGTATGAAACCACCTGTGTAACAAACAGACGCTCCAATTTCACCATGTCAATTGCAGTTTAAGATCATACTTTACACACAGAGCTGGTGTAGCTTCAGGCTCACAGCGGGAGTCCTTCTGTTCTTCTCTACTTCATTTCTTCCTCTTTAGGAATTTTAAATACGTCAGCAGAGATTTTCGGTGTGTTTCTCTGAACTGTCCTGTGACAGGACGGAATTAGCAAAGGCGTCTCTATTTCTCTCCCAGATCATTTGATTTATATTATGCTGAATTGTGATTATGACACATAAGCAACTATAATATAAACAATACACAAATATCTTTTTGTATGTTTCCAAAAGCTTGTATAGGGAGAAGCATGATTTCATTTTATGGATACATTATTAGATCACATCAGACATGCAGTAAAAAGTTACAGATAACTGCTCAGGAGATCATGAAAGTAGAGAGTATTTTGTTTGGACAGAACTGCTGTCTTCTATATCCAAGACATATTTTTCTGTTCACTGTGCTAGTTTGGCTTATTGGACATTGCACATAGCTTCTTATTTCTTTTTTTTATATGTAGTATTTTATAGTGTTCATGGTTCCAAGCCATTATCTGGGTAGAGTCTCTGATGGCTGTGGCTGCATGTTCCATCATTATCAGATATATAAAGTCCTTGAGCCAGAGATTCACGCAAAAAAAAAAAAACATTCAATGTTCTTTCCAATTCATAAGAACAGTCCTGTTCACATTAAGGAATGTCCATTCAATCACATTTTCTATTGTTGTCACTTGAACCATTAACAATAAAGTATATTGCAGTCAAGCCCTATATGACCTATTTCTGTTATAACAACTACTAGCGACAGAGCACATAAGCGTTCATGTTTTATTAAAATTCTGAAGATATTATAACGCAGATATTAATTTAATTAATTAATTAATTCAAAATCTCAATTTGTTCAGTTTTATGTCAAACAAACTTGAACATGTGCTATCGTCCTCTATCTGTCGTGAACTATGGCTGAGCAGAACAAGGGACTCAAATGCAGGACTCAGAACACGAATCAGGCAGTAACAGAGTTTAATTCCAGGCAGAGGTCCAGTACACGGAAGGTCAAAGAGATCAGGAAGAGGTACAAAAACGTCCGGCAAAAAGGCAAGGTTCAAAAAACGTGAGAAAACTAGACTGTGGCTGTGAAAAAGAGTGTCGGAACGTGAGCTATGAACTACAACGAACTGGCGACGAGACAAGACACAGAGAAGAATATAAGCAGTGCTTGATTAGGGAGTGATAGGATGCAGGTGTGATAGACACAATCAGGGATCAGGTGCACGCAGACAAGGAAGGGGGCGGGGTAGACAGGAACCTGAAACAGAGAAGGCTCAGGAAAGCTCCATTTTGAAGGCTCAGGAAAGCTTTGCAAGTGTTTTGAGTTGATTAGCTGATTGACATGTGACACCATAAAGTTACAATAGTGAACTTTTTCACCAATTCTAATTTTTGAGATACTGAATTTTGGGTTCTTGTTAAATGTGAGCCAAAATCGTCACAATTAAAAGACCCAAAGACATAAACTACTTCAGTAGTTCACTACAAATATTATTCTTACATGCATAAGAAAGTCCTCAAACAGATCAGGATGAAGGTCAGATCATCATTTAACATAGAGATGTCCAGTCCAGTGGGTATTGGTAAAACATCATATTCATGTTTAAACCATTTCAACATTTTTTTTTCTATTTTAGACTTACATCGTCTTCCTCCTATGCAGTCAAAGGAAGCGATACAGAGAAGGACGGAGAAGACGTCCTATTGGACTAAGAGGTTGACTGGGTTGCTGATTAGCTCAGCAGACCAGAAAACAATATACTGCTTTATTCTCCACATGAGCCAATCCCAGCTGACACAGGGTGAAAGGCCTGTCCACTTAACCTCTGCATGTTTTTGGATTATGGGATGAGACCGGAGTACCTGGATAAATAATTGTCAGTCTGTTTTGTAAAATAATTTTGAGTTGCATCAGTACTTTCAAAAATGGAGCATGTAGGTACTGTAAGTGATTTTTTGGAACTATCGCCTATATCACTATGTCAGCCGAGTTTGGCACAGCAACCCTTGCGTACAGACAAAGCGCTCGAAAATGGTTGGATGTTCCATGCCATATAATAAAATAGATGCTTCCATAGTTGAGCTGCATTCTGGAAGATCAACAGATATACACTGACAATAGATTATGGACTGTCACCAAATTTGAATTTCACCCTGGTGTCTGCCAAGTTTGAAGGCAGTCAAGCAAACCGTTGTTCAGTTAGGCGATTAACAGGCCGACAGGTGTTCCTTGAATTCATAGATCGGCGATATAATGTTACTTACATTATTTGTGATGCCACATTAGATCAAAAGAATTAAAATATTTTTGATGGCCAAATAAAGATGGCTATCATTTCAGTCATCAAAGGACATCAGTGCTTGCAGATTAGCAGATGGACAGATGTGACTTGAAGAAGGGGTAGGGACATAAAACCTCCTTCTTTTTAGACAGTTTGCTTGTGTTTAGCATATTTAGCTTCAACTGACTCAGCACGGCACATTGACTTCCGTGTCCTCTCTATATTGGCACAGCTTCCTATCCTGTTTGTTTTGTAATGTTGTGACACACTATTATCTCCGTCCTCTTTTTTTTCATGCTTTTCACACCAATCACACTTCTAATAATAATTTCCAGCAGGCTGTACACTGAGAAGTGTAATGCTACCCCTCCACATTTCCTTACATCCGTCTTCTCATCCCCTCCATTGCAGTACAAACCTTCCAACATCTCAAACTTCTCCATTGGAGCTCACAGCTGCAGCTCTAAGTTCTCACACCTCTCTGCACTCTCTTTATCGCAGCTCAAAGTTCTCCTTCATTCTCATCCTTATTCATTTATCCTCATCCTTGTTATTCCTCTCTCAAAAATAGTGATGGGACATGCTGTGCCAGTGCCTCACAGCATGTGTCGAGAAAGTATTTAATGAAGAACATATCAAGGCGTGTATCGTTTACGGTGAGCGACGTGATCAGTGACATTTGCAGATTTCCAAACCTACTCTACCAACTTTTTAGCAGAGTTTTGTGCACCCCAGCATCAGCTGTACACTGGGAAGGTTTATTTCAAAGTCATTTCCAAAAAGAAGAATCACTTGCTAAAACCCTGCTAAATAAATACTGTTTTTAAATAAAAATGAATAAATATCACTCTATATCAGTTACATTTGCACCGTCACTGCCCATCTCTGTTCACAAGCACATTCACTTTCCTCTTCCTTGTTAATACTGCCACAGTTTGAAAACATAATTGTTCTCCTGTCATCATTACATGACTTTTTCAAATATTGATTTAAGGAGGTTCACTTTGGTATGTGTACGACTACCACAGAACATAGATTAGAACGTATCAGCGAAGAAACTCTTATGCACACTATTTAGCACTGACAATATAATTTTTTTTGAATAGGTTAATAAATTCATTTTTATTTAACATGATTTAAGATAAAACCATGTTAAATAAAAATGTATTCCTTTCTTTGACCAGCAGGGGGTTTACGTGCGCATGAAGCCTTGAGTAATGAACCCTGGCCTTTACTACGAGCTCCTCTCATCTCCTTAGTCCTAGTGTCTGATTTTTCTCTCTGTCATCTCATTCACCTCAACTCACCAGCCCCTCCTTCTCCTCACCTGCTTGCCAGCCACTCCCTGCTTATCGAGCTGGCGCCTCACCTCGATAGATGCATCCTGGCTAGGCAGAGAGAGAGATGGCAACCACCCGTCTTCCAGCCACGCCCAGGCAGTCGTCTTCCCCAGTCAACCGACCTCCGAGAGACCCTGGTGAGCCATACCACTAAACCCTCCAACCTGCGCCCCCTGTGTCAAGCAGGGCTGCTGTGGCCCCAGGGTTCCCAGACCCTAGCTATCCTCATAGACTCTGGTTATAATATAACAATAATATATAATAACAGACAAGACACATCCGCCCCTGCATCGACCTCAGGGGGTTGAATGATATCACTATTTGGACGATATCCTCATCTTCTCCCGGTCTAGAGCTGAGCATGTTCACCACTTCCAGTCTGTACTGCAATGTCTCCTCGAGAATTCACTTTTTTTTTTAAAGGGGAAATTCTTGTGTTACAGTCACTACTATTCCCGACTCGTTTTAACTTCTCCCTCTCATATCGGCCAGGATCCCACAACGTCAAACCCAACGCCTTATCCCGCCAGTTCCTGGAGGGGGAGACTGCTGACCCTAACACCATTCTGCCGTCTTCTTGTCCAGTTGCGACACTCACCTGGGAGGTCGAAGAGAAAGTCAGGGCTGCCGTTCAGGACCAGGCCGGACCCAGATCAGCTGTTCATCCCCCCTAACCTCCGGGGGTTCGTCAATACCTGCCCTACCTGCAGTCAACACAAGCCCTCCCTCCAGGCTCCATCTGGTCTTCTGCTCTCCCTGCCGGTCCCTCATTGCCCCTGGTCCCACATTTCCATGGACTTTGTCACCGTTCTACCACCATCCAGCGGCAACACTACGATCCTGATGGTGGTGGACCAGTTCAGCTAGATGGCGAACTTTGTGCTGCTACAGAATCTCCCTTCTGCCAAGGGAACCGCCGAGCTACTGCTGAACCACGTCGTCCGTCTCCATGGCATCCCGGTTGATGTTGTCTCGGACCGGGGTCTCCAGTTTGCTTCTGTCTTCTGGAGGGAGTTCTGTTCGCTCCTGGGGGCCACCGTCAGCCTGTCCTCGGGTTTCCATCCCCAGTCCAATGGCCAGACTGAACGCAGGAATCAGGAGAGGGAGACGGCCCTCTGCTGCATGACATCCCAACACACCTGGTCCGAACAACTCCTGTGGGTTGAGTACGCCCACAACACTTTAACCAGCTCTGCAACGGCCTCTCCCCCTTCCAATGTACCGACGTTTCCCAGCCACCCCTGTTCCCAGCCCTGGAGCGAGAGAGCGCAGGCCCATCTGTCCGGGCTTTCATCCTTCGCTGCCGCAGGACTTGGATCCGAGCCCAAGCCGCCCTTCTTTGGGTCACCAGCTGCTACACAACCGCTGCCACCCGCCACCGCTCCCAGGCCCCGGAGTACCAACCAGGACAGAAGGTCTGGCTCTCCGCCCGTGATCTTCCTTGTCGGGCCATTTGAGGTTCAAAAGATCATCAACCCAGTGGCAGTGAGGCTCAAGCTCCCCAGGTCCATGCGGGTCCATCCCACCTTCCATGTCTCCAAGCTTAAACCAGTATAACAATACTGGAATGGTATCACCTTTTTATAGCAGGTTTAAAAATCATTGTCTAGACCTAATACTTTTAGTGTGAAAGAGGCTTAAGTCTCCCCTTAAAGCTTCAAAACAACACAAACAACCCAAAAAGAAATTAATAGAAGACAAAAAGGAAGCGATGTCCTGAAGCCTTTGTCACATGTTCGAATATATTAAGAGAAGTGCCTTTGTAATAAAGGCATTAAAGGTACACTGTTAATGGACTATTAACATACTCAGGGTACAGCCTGCCTGATTCAAAACTGAAAAAATAAATTCTAAGTAGAGCACTAGTATTTAGCTTGTATTACATTCACTTAGCAAACGGACACCAAAGTGAGCGGCAACAGCAAGACTGAAGAAACATTTGTACTGTGCGAATCATGGACTTTGTTGCAGAGATGGAGGAACTGGATGAAGCCATGAATAATGGACCAGACCTTCTCCAGGAAATGATACAGTCGATGTGGATAGAAATAGATGATCTAACGGTCCCTGACCCCAATGGTCCAGACCTTCCTCAGGATATTTTACAGGTGTGGCTGGAAGAAACAGTCAACCCACCACCTGGCCCTCAGCAGCCACAGTGCAACCCCAATAAAATGGAACCTATGGTGGAGACGATAAAGAGAGAGACAAAAAAACAGATATTTTTCCCGAAACAGACACAGTGTAATCCCAGTGAAATGGAGTTCAGGGTGGAGACAATTAAGATTGAGACAAAATACCAGCTACCTGTCCCTAAGCAGCCTCAGTGTAATTCCTGTGAATCAGGGCCTTTGGTTGAAACAATCAAGAAAGAGACAAAAGACCCACTACCTGTTCCGTACACACCACAGTGTAACCCCAGTGGACTGGGGTTTATGGTGGATACATCAAAGAGAGACAAAAAAGATCAGCTAAATTTCCATGCTAAGGAATGTGCCCCCAATAGATCAAGTCTTCTCCAGGCAATGTTGGAGGCCCTGGAAAAGACAGCCAACCAGTTTTGTGTCCCAGAACAGCCACAGTTTGACCCCAGTGGAATGGAACCCATCATGGAGATGATTAAGAAAGAAACAAATGACCAGCTACATGTCCCTGCTAAAGATTGTGAACCCAACAGAGTAGACACTCTCCAGGCAGTGCTGGAGGAGCTGAGGAGACAGCCAGCCAATTGTCTTCCTGTCCCTCAAGAGTCATTGTATGACTTCCACCCACCACCTCCCTCCACCTTCCCTGAAGAGCAATGTTTTGACCTCCTCCTTCCACCCTTCTCTGCTCAACTGTGCAGCCAGCCAGATCACGGACAGAACAAAAATATGTCCGCTGTGATGATCCCTCAATGCGTACAGGGGAACTTGTTTCCTGTTACAATAGGGAATGGCGAGTTAGTGTATGCTTTTCCACATGAGGCCTTCATTCCCACTTTGTTTCCAAGTGTTTCTCCTCCAAATCCCATCATGTCCCGGAGGAGAAAGGGTGCCACCCAGCAGAACAACATTGAGAAACCCTACATCAAGAAACCACTCAATGCCTTCATGCTATTCAGGCAGGAGCAGAGGTTAAAGGTGGTCACAGAGTTGAATGTCCATGACAGTGCAATTGTGAACAGTGAACTTGGAAAGAGGTGGGCACACCTGCCTAAGCAGGAGAAAAACAAATATTTCCAGGAGGCAGACAGACTGAGGGATCTCCATGAGCAGCGGTATCCCGAGTGGTCGACCAAAGAAAACTATGGAAGAAAGAGGAAGAGGATTAGGAGACAGTTTCAGTAGCAATTTGAGCGGCCACTCTTGCAAACAACTCAGCTCCCTTAACCATGCACATATACAGTATTGATGCTGCATATCTTCCATGTTTTATCAATATGCACTGTACGATAGCACTGAAATTCAACAATGAATGGATTAGTAGACGACTAAATTACTGAAGACCAGCTATTCTTATAGTCAATTATTTGGTTTGAGTGTGACAAAAATAAAACAAAGTTCCGTGAGTGAGATAATTATTTCATCCTGGCAGCTGCTGCTCACTGTTGGCTGGGCAGCTCAGAAGTCCAAGGTGTAAGCCCAAAACATACCTGTTGGGTCCATACATGGTCAGTTAATTTTGTTATGGACTAAATAATCCAAAATAAGGAAATGTAAACAAAATAAAACAACATTAAACTACCTTTAAAAACACAGGAAGACGGGGCGCAAGAGCAGGGATCAAAAAGCACTGAAACAGGAACAGCAAGACGAACTGAACAAAATGGACCAACAAAGACACTGGGGATCACAGAGACTAAGGGGTCGTCCACACGGAAGAGGTGTTCAGACCACACAGAGGCGTGAAAACCCAAGGTAAAGAAAGAAAGAAAGAAAGAACAAAAAGTCCAAACTGAATATATAAATACCTGACCCAGGGGTCACAACCATGTGTTGTTTATATGGGGTAAATCTGACAGTCTGTATCTCACACAAGCTAAAAGTGATACGCTAAAAGACTTGAGAAAACCAAACATTGGTTAGTGAGAAGTGTTTAATGCTAACTTTAATAATAACACCAAATAAGTGTTAGTATGCCAACTTTCCCATAAGAGTTAAATTAACCCTTTGTGTTGTCAACCCATATACACCTTTCAAAAGTGTTAAAATCAACCTTGATAGTGCTGATTTGACCATGCACTGTAACAATGGTGCTAGTTTACGTACATCGAGCAATGCAGGGGGCATGAAACAGTAGGTGGTGTCGTAACAAACAAGGGAGTCATTTGCCTAAATATCAACTTAACTTGTTTGTTGCACAAAATCCAAATACTATCAATGACCCATTTCTATGTAGGTTGAACTTTTTATTAATGGTTTTAAAATGTATAAACCCATGGGAACCCTGTATTAAACCCAATTGTGTATATAATGATATACACAACTCAATTTTGTCACACAAGATTGTAATAGCTATAAGAAGTATACAGTTTGGATCCAGTGGATAAAAATGTAAGGTGCTAAAATGTACTGTAAAACGCAGGTGACACACGCCATAAGGATTTCCTCATAATTTTTAACAAACATTTTATAGGTGTTTATGTGCCAATGCATACAACTAACTCAAGAATGAAACTTACTTACACTCACTTTCACTTTTATTTTGACATTTTAGGGAGTCCTAGTCAAAAAACTGGGTCTCTCTCACACACACACACACATCATGTCACTCTCCTGTCATTCCCCTAAGGTCTTATAACCATAACAAGCAAGCAGGTACCTGTGTGTCTGTCAGAGCAGCATACACACAAAAAACAACTCAGTGAACAGGTACCTTAACATTAAAGTGTAGGTGAATTAAAGAGCAGGAATACCATTAGGTTAAACACATATGAATATATATTTACTATACGGTTTATTTCAGGAACCTCAATGTACAGAAAAAAATAGCCTGCTATGACACAAAAATAGACGATGTTTCAGAGCTCCCCCTCAATGTTTCAAAGTAGACTCTGAGGAGAGCTTGTGTCCGATTCAGGGGAGCTGAGCTCCATTTCGCTCCCCCGTAATTCAAACCATGCTTAAAGGTCCAGTGTGCTTCAGACACTCCTTTGTTCTATCAGCCTTAACACTCTGGGCTATAACAGTGTACAAACTGCATCCCAACCACTATCACTGACTTCATATTTTATGTATGGGTTGCATTGTAATCCATTTTATTTTGGATTCATTATTTACTAGTAACAGCACTGTTACGATCCCAGGATTGCCCTTCCTCTTTTCTTGTGTGTGTTTAAGTGTGTGATAAAAGTGTGATAAAATGACATGTGTGTGAGTTTCTAGCTGGATCCTGGGAGCTGATTGGCCCTGGACAGATAGTATAAGTATAAGTATAAGAAGCCTGAATCCACATGTCTGTCAGGTTTGGATTGGTTTTACTCCAATAGTTGTTGGGTTTTTTTAGCCTTACACTGCTTAGCCAGGGGGAGTTGGAGTACAATGTCTTTATGGTGCAGCAGAATATAACCTAAAATTGACCTCCAAATAATTTAAGGTAGTGTACCAGTAGCTGACAGCTCTGTTTAGACTTGATCCCAATGACTGTTACTCGCTTACTGTTTGGGCACAATTTTGAGGGATTCCTAATGTGCACACCAAGTTTTGAGTTGAAGGAATTATATTTAAAACCAAATTTTCACATTTTGCATTTCCCACTGACTATATAATTGTTGTTCTTCCTCTTACTCGTTTTGTATTTGGCACATTATGACGTATCATTTCAGGCACGGTGAAAATTTTTACCAGGTTCAACGGGAGTGAAATATAGACTTATAGTGTTACGGAGAAACTGATTATACATAGATCAATGAAAAAAAGGGTATATCAGATGCCAATCACTGTGCCAGCCACCTTATTGCCACCCTAATATTCAGATTACCAAACAGTCATGGGAAAAATGAGGACATTGTCAATAAAGGGACATACAAACACTGTTTTTCCTTCCAGCCCACATTACAGTTTACAACAAATGTAAGATGTATATCAATAATGGTGGCAGTACAAATTCAATACCAGGTCCTTTGATAAAAGGCTGAGATGGTGGCTGTGATGAGTTCCTGAAATCAATGACAAACAAGTCAATCCCACCAGCTCATGCTCAGATTCATCTTCCATCCATCCATTATCTACCACTTTACCCTCCACCGGAGGGTTGCAGGGGGTGCTGTGCCAATCTCAGCTGACATGGGGCGATATAGGCGGGGTTCACCCTTGATAGTTTGCCAGTCCATCGCAGGGCTACATAGAGACAGACAACCATTCACTCTCACATTCACCTTTAGCGAGACCAATTTACCTAATCCCCGTAGAGCATGTTTTTGGACTGTGGGAGGAAGCCAGAGAACACAGAGAAAACCCTCACATACACAGGGAGAACAACTCCATGCAGAAAGGCCCTTGTTCCAACTTGGGCTCAAATCCAGGTCTTCTTGTTGCAAAGGCAAGAGTGCTAACTACTACACCCACCGTGTGGCCCAGATTCATCTTGTGTTCTTCAATTTTTTATTATAACTGACTGCAACAATAGCCAGAGGTACAAAAATATTATGTTTCAAGAAGCAATTTCTTTTACTGATCCCTTTTAAGGTTTACACACCCAATATTGCTGTAATTGCTACTTAATTTGCAATTTTATTTTGAAAGTGAAATTGAATGGTCGTTCATTCTGATTATGAGGCTACACAAGTGTCCCTGGATTACATTCTTTTTCAGATTGCACTCTAGGGATGTGCAGTTTTATGGAGCACAAGGCTTGAAGTACTCTCCACTCTTTTACTCTTCCTGTACAATGTAGACACAATGACATTATGTAGTGTGTGGATATTGTCAGTCGGTTGTGGCAAAAATGGCTGTTTTTACCAAATAGACCATGTGTTAGTTAATGAATTGTGTGATATTACAAAAAGTGGTACAGTGTGAACCAATTTTATTGGGTCTTCTTTTGTCTAAGGCAGTGCTTCTCAATTATTTTCTGTTATGCCCCCCTTTAATATGAAGAAAAGTGTATTTAGAACATGTGTCCAATCAACGCAGCATTTGCAACGGCCGTGTAAATTCGCAATGCCAAATTGCTACAGTTAACAGATCAGAACAAATGCTGTTGCTGACGTACAGTCGACATAACTAATCAAAACGAGTGTTTGTTTCCCAAAACCCTGCTCTTTTTAACAAACAAGAAAAACTATGCTTACCTAAAGTGTTTTAAACATATATTTGTCAGCTTCTTTCACGGTTGGAAACTGGAGTTAGTGTCCCTTTGTAAACTGGCCAATTCCTGCACTATAGTCCAGAGAGAAAACTGTTGATTTTACATACAGGATTTGTTGATCCAATACTGCCTCCATCTACGGTGGCCGAATGCCTGAATTACTAAAGGATTTACAGTAAAAAGCCTGCAGTCAAGCTGATTTTTAAGGACATCGACGTCCAGCTTAAAAAAAACACTCATATCACCTTATATACACGATTGAAAGCACACCTCCTCACAGCTATGTGTCAGAGACATATTAATCGGACATAAGCATCTGCACAAAGTACTGTATACATTTATATCTGTACTGTACAATGTTTGAAAACAATTCTAATTAAAAGTAAGAATCGCTCTCTTAATACAAAAATAGCACTTCCGTTTTTGAGTCCGCTTCCGCTGAGAGTGGCAAACACAAATGTTTTGGGACTTGCTGGTGTTTTGGGACTTGTTGGTGTTTTGGGACTTGCTGCCGTTTTGGGACTTGCTGCCGTTTTGGGACTTACCGGTGTTTTGGGACTTGCCTGTGTTTTGGTAATCCGCAGCGTTTGTGAATATGCAGCTCGTTTCTCCTCCTGCAAGTGTTTTGGGTCATTGCAAGTGTGTTTGCCCCTGTCGGCCACCGTATCCAACAGTAGGTTCAGTATTTTCTTATGTAACTTCAGTGTTTGACATCCAGTGCTCGGATGTACCTAAGTGACACCAACTTACCAATTAGGGCAACTGTAGACCAGTGACTGCTGTGTCCTTGTGAGCTATAAAAATCTCTATGGAGTAGCAGAATGGGGTTTTACAAACTTGGCAAGAAAAGCCAGAAAAAGCCTGTCTAACCTCAGTACCTAAAAAACTGACCTATCACTTACCTGCATCATATTTATACTAACTGTATATATCAGGTAATGGATTAATGTAATGTTATAGCTTATTCAGAGAAAATCTGACTCAAAACAATCTCGGTGACAGAGACAATTTATCGCAATGATTGAAGGCTCAGATGAGAAATGTTCTTTTCTGTGGCAGCCTTCAACTGTCAGGTACTGATGCAGCAGGAAAAGTGTGACTCAGCTTCAACCACTTTACAAAAGAAGTCTTCACTCGCGTCATTCTTTGAGAGAATCATTTCAATATCCAGAGCTACTGCTCTCATTAGCGAGGACAGTCACTTCTCCTGTTTATCTGCCTGACTGTTGACCACAAGTTAATGAGTAATAATAAATCATTTAGATTATGATAATGCTTGGAGGGCTTAGCATGACAGCCACTCGGTCACTGAGAATGGAGGCAGCACCCAAGAGCAGTAGCGACAGGGGAAACGGAAAGACATTATCTCACTTTATCTTTAGGTTTACTAAGGGTCCTTGAGCCATTTGGATTATCCAGCTCAACTGATAGGTGAGGTGCTCTTGAGCAAGTACAGCCTTGAGAAAGTGTGTGAGTGACGAGACAATTAGCGCTGAGATTACTGGCTGAGTGAGCAGTGTTTTGGAGGATCATCATAAATGCAGTGGAGCAGTCTCTCTCTTTCAAGGCCCCACTGATGAGTTGTGAATGTGCTCAAGATATGATTGTGTGTGTGTGTTTACCCCATCACACATGTTTGTCTTCAGGTTTTCTTCCACAATGCTGACATATGGAGGGGAGATGCAAAGTTGACTACCTGCAGGAAACGAATGTCCAACGTAGCCGGTTTTTGACATGACGGAAAATGCACAAAACAAAAAAACATTTATATTTATTCGCTTACAAAGGAAACATGATTTCATGAACAGAGAGGAGGTGAAGTGCAAAAGGGGGGCATGACAAAGGGAGGGTTATTTTACTAAACAAAGAAGCCTCCCTGCTACACACACACACACACACACAGGTAATGGGGAATATTCAGGTTATTGATGCAACAGTGTCTGTGCACGAAAACCTGTGAACACTCATCCCTGTGATTGGTACTGAGCAGAGCGCTGCTGTTTTTTGTGAATAGACAGACGTGTATGAAAACCTTTTATCCTGGTGAAATGTACCTGTTCTTATTGCTAGGCCACATAGCTTTTTTGATTAATCCATTTGAGATGTAGTTTCATTAGGTTTAGTTATGGTAGGCATGGTAGTGCCATTTCAACTCTTTTACGCTTACAGTTACAGTATGTTTTTTTTTTCAAGTATTGCACACAATACATAGTTATATGCACAGTGATTGTGTACCAACAACACATGCAGGGCTGTGATGCATGATGACCATGATTCCTAGCAAGTACAGACAGATAAGATCTGTTAATGATAATGATATTCACATTTTACCAGCACAATTACATATAACGGACACCTCACACAATAGTTTTAGTGTCTAGGCTGAATCTGAATACATGATATAAATATTAAATATTTGAGACAATTTTAACACCTATGCAGATTACCGCGCTCTTTCCCTGTCGATAAATCAGAATATGAAGTCGTAATCATATTTGTGGTTTGGGGAGATGAGCAAGAGAAGAGGACAAGCAAAATGCAACACACACAGCTGCACAATTCTTAGAAGCGAGCAAGAAGCAGAACAGAACACAATGCGCGCGCCACGCATCCAGTGTGACCCAGGCGAAACACAGCTAGTTGCACAGCGAGCTGCAGCTCTAAGTAAGAAATGCTGCATGTTACCTAACCTAAAAAGTCTCACTTCACTCTCAAAAACATCTCAACCAAAGGAGAAGAAAAAAGGGTCTGCAGAGATGTATTTAAAAAATTTTGATGCCTGAAAATGGGGAGAAATTTGAAGCCAAACCTCATATTGGTGGACATTTTACACATATTATTACAGTCCTTTATTGGTGCCTCATTGTCTCCCTTTTTATATTATGATACTCTGCTGCAAAAAAAAAAACAAAGGTTAAAGAAAATGGTGGGTTACAGATGGGTACAGTATGTGCATGAACATGGTGTAACACCAGGTACAAGTGTACTGGCATCAGCGCTCTCCGATATTTAAAATTTGGATTGCAGGACCAATTTTAAATGCTAATAGCCACAGTTATTATATAATATTACACATTTTACCCAGAGCCCCTTCAAGTAAGTCATCAAATTGTGATGGTCCTCTTTTGGTTTTAATTGTTTTACGATATAAACAGGACCCGTTGGCCTACACTCTAAGTTAATTGCCTCATTTGGAATTTAATTTGGTCTATTTCATGAATAGATGACTCTAATCCAAACCTGTTCTAATGTTACCTCCTTTTTCCTATTGTGGTGGTTTGTAATAGTCTGGAACTCAGCCCATATTAGCGCCTCATTTCATTTCTGCTGTGGTTATTTTCCCAAAAAATTGCTGCACCTACTGTTTCCAGCAGACACGGGCATATAGTGAAGTCAATTGCCCATCAAGGACTCATTTTAACAAACCGTCAACAGTATAGTAAAGTGACTATTCTCCAAGCAGTCATCCAGAGAAGAGGCTGAAGGCCACACAATATAGCTTAAACAGTAAGCATTATTTGAGTTCTCTTCTCCTTCATACAGTATTTTAAACTCTACTAAACCCTTAACAGCAGCAGTCACAACCAGCCAACTTTAACACGGCATTCGGGCTTTTCGGGCTTTGGATTTTTTCCGCATGTTGAAGTGATAGTCAGACATACCTGTTTTCCTTTATTCCTATTTGAAACCATAAACTGTAGTGGCTCTGTCCTCTTCTCTAAAATTCCACTGAGCAAGAGATGCTCCAGAAAATGAAGCAGACATAGTTTGGACCATGTTCATGTGTACATATATATATATATATATATATATATATATATTTTTTTTTTTAAATCAAACACATTTTTAAAAGCAGTGGTAACTGTGGATACAAATCTATGTTTTCTTGGATGTTTCTAAGTTAATGTGAATATTTACCTAAAATATCTTATAATTTTTCCTCTGTGTGCAATAGTGTATACAGGTTAATTTCCTTGTCTCCACAGATGGCAGGTGCTGTGGACTTACTGTACTTTTACAATTATATATTAGATGCAATCATATTGATAGTGATTGTTTGGTATGTAACACAGATACAGAAAACTGGATTCCCACATCATGTTCCCATGGGAATGTTCTGCAGTACTGTTTGAAAGGGATGTGCAGTACATTATACAGCTGTGGGGATATTCACGTCTACCACTGGAGTGCCAGGAACCCACATGACAGGAAAAGCTGCAGTATTTTTGGCTTTTTGGTACAAAATCAGATTTTCCCTCTGAGCTCAGGTTCATTTCAGGATTCTATAGAAAAAAAAAACAAAAAACAGTACTCTACTCCTGCACAAAGACTGCTGTATATCAAGACTTTGACAGTGACTGCAGAAACCTGCAAATAATATGTATTATTTTTATTTCTTAGAAGGAAAGATTGAAGAATTATTACTATTTACTATGATTTGTGTGGGGAAAAAACGCTGCAGTCTTGAGTTTCATCCACAAATTGTTAAAATACTCACATTTTGGGATGACAGCTCTCTGCCCTGACCTCCTCATCTCCAGATGGAGAACCACATTAAATTAACCTTATTAAAGAATAAAGAATCTGCTAAAGCCCAACTTGTCAAACCATTAGATCGGAACCTACAGACTCGTCATTTCTTATTATATTCGACAGTTTCCCGAACATATTATACAATGACCCACTTTTTGAAAGTAGCAAACTATCTGACCCGAGATAGAGCTTATGTGTCCATTCTACATTTACTGCCATTTCTGTAACTCCTTACATTATTTTTGACCAGGTCTTATTTTTCTTCATGTGGAACATGTGGAGCAGCACCTTTGTGCCCCCTATCTATTGCTCTGTCAATATTGAGATGTATCTTATTTTGTTTATTGTCAAAATATATTTTAGAATATTTCCTTTGTTTATGTTTCTTTTCAGCATAGGCAGTTCTTGCCAGCAATTATCCACCAAAAGGGGCCTGTGTGCAGAGTCGGTGTAGTGGGGACAGCCAATAGGAGGGCCCACTCTCTGAGACACCTTGAGATTGGACTCAAAAATTACTTACTTAGCTTAGCTCTTGTTTGCCAAAACTCATTATTCACTTGGAACAACAAGGGAGAGGTGTGTGTGTGGTTTGAAAACCAGGGGTAGGGTTAGGGTTACAACTACCACATTAAGTCTTTGTTATCATTATCTTTGTGATTACCATTGAACTATACGTATAGCACAAGGACATTGTCAATGGGGACCACAATATGACATGCTTTCATGACACTACACTGAGTAAGAAGCTATTAAATATAAAGCCTCATAAAAAGCCAATAGTTCAATGAAATACTCCCCAAGTTATTTGCTGTAAGAAGGTCACCGGTTCAAATCCTAGTCTGACTAATGGCCTTTCTATGTGGAGTTTGCATATTCTCCCTGTGTGGCATGTTGTTTCTGTCTGGATACTCTGTTCTATAAACATGCAGTTTGGTAATAAGGTTAATTGGACTCTAAATCTAGGTGTGAGTGTGAATGGTCGTTCATCGCTGTCCTGTAATGGACTGCGATTGGCTCAGCTACCTGCGACCCTCATGCGGACGATAACGTGGCAGACGCTGAGTGAGTGAAAACTATTTGCAAAATTATTACCAAGAGGATGCCATGATTGTGTGAAATTAATTTGGTGACACTACACTGCATGAGGAGAGTTAATGAATAGAATATCCAACTTTAAAAATCACCAAAAATTATACAAAAGCAGTTTCCAAAGTAAGAGTTGTAGTATAATCACCAGTAAACCAATGATGTGTGAAATTAATCTGGTGCAACTACACCGCATATCAATGAACTTATCAAGCATTTTCTCTTTTCAGTGTTGCACTTTATTTCCAGCTTCTCCCTTTAGGTGTTTGCCACAGCAGATCATTTAACTCCATCTTGCCCTATTCCTTGTGTTCTCTTCTGTTACACCCACTGTCCCCATGTCCCCCTTTACACCATCAATGAACCTTCTCTGTGGTCTTCAACATCCTTATATAACATATAATCATTGTCCCTCCTCTACATGTGGCCAAACCATCTCAACCAAACTGCTTAACCTGAGCTTCCCCCCCAATAAAATCACAAATGCTAAACATTTAGAAAGACTTTAGATACTTTTAATTGAAAGTAGTTGGCCACACTGTGAAAACAATCTCCACACACAAGAGAAGGATGACATCAATGACAACAACAAATAGTGATAGTAAATGCCAGTGCAAGGGCGAGGTGGGACTATGACATCATTGTTTTCCCCAAAGTAGTGTATTTGTTGCCTACACAAAAAGACAAGATGGGTGTGTTGAGGTTTTCCCACTCTGGGACCCGTTTTCAAATACTGCTTCAGGTCTCCAAATTGCTATTTACATGTGGATGAAATGCCAAAAAAGGCCCTTTGAGTTATTGACCAAGGTTGATGACCTGAGTATCTAACTTTACCCAAGTCAGGTGCTCTGGACAGCACAGAACAAAACAGTATGTCTGTGAAGGTTCTCAGTCATCTGTGTAGTAGTCAGCTGAACTGGACTTGCTTGTGTCCAGTCATGTGCTTGCTGTTGACTTAATGTTAGCAGTAGGGCTGTCAAACGATTCATTTTTTTTCCATAGTTAACTCACGATTATTCTCTATATTAAAAATAAAGTTAGAATCAAATAAACACAAAGACAATATGTCTTTTATCTTTGATTTCTTCTTTCATATAAAAAAGTGCACTGTAGACCCCCTTGACATGTCTATTTCAAAAACACAGCACATAAAATGCCACAACAACGTGGTCTTAAAACTGACAAACGACAAACAGAACAGGGCCTAATGACAGTTAAATGAATGAAAAACTGCAGTCATTAGACACATCAGATTCCGAACTCTGGCCTCTTAGTGCTAACTTTTCTCCTATTTATTAAGCAATTGCTAAGGCAGACCAGTCTGGTAACATTTTCAGTGGACAGTGCTGCTACCGCTGTAGTTAACTTAGCTTCATCCAGTGGTCAGCGCCGACTAACACACTGAACCATAGAACTCTGACAAATCTGCTGCTTGCTATTAGCCTGGACTGCACTGCCGGTATGTTTCGCTAGTAGGTGGTAGCTCAGACTGCTACTACTTCGGTGATAGTGAAATACTGTCGGACACAAGGCGCATATTACCTTTGTTTTGTCGACTGAGCCATCTTGAAGTTTTGAAGTGAAACGAACCATTCAGAAGCCCAGGGGTATTTTTTTCCATGACCAGGGTTTGAATAGAAGAAGTATTGCTCTCATTCTTCTTCTTCGTCTCTGCGATTGGCAAACAACTTGAAGGTGCCTTACCGCCACCTGGCCTGGAGGTCCCACGCTGCAGTCTAGTAGAGGACAAACTGGGCCGCGTTAATTTTTTTAATTAACCGCATCGCAGATGTGTTTTTCTTACTCAAAGTGCAACGTTGACTGGATGTGACAGACAGCCACTCTTCGCTCTTTATAGTGCAACATACTACAGCTGAATCTGTTAATATTACGCAGTACCAGAACGCACCGGCCTATTTTTCACTCTCCATAACGAGAGCGGAAAGCCGCCGTTTGTTAATAACAATGGCGGCTCATTAAGAGGTCACAGTAGATGTTGTCATAGCATCGGTTGTAGGAGTTTCCAGGCGCGGAGACTCTTCTCAGCTTTAATTGCTCTTGGGCCAACTGGCTTCAGGAACGGTGACAGATGATGGACAGACAGTTTATCCAGTCATTTGCCAAGTATCAGTTAAAAGAGCCTGTCCTTGTTTCCAAAGAAGCCCTCCAAGAGGCCGCTGTGCAACAAACCCATCTGCTGTGTTAGGTTACCAAGTTCCCTCGTGTGTGTGTGTGTGTGTGGAGAAGGAGAAAATGTCTAACATTTTACGAAACAAGAAACCAGGAGGATGCAGGAGGAATCAGTACAACAAACTAGCTATTTATTCCTTCAGGCTGAAAGAGTATCCTGCTGTGACAGCTCATCCACTATTCTGATAGCATCTAATGGGGTGTAACAAAAAAGATACAAATCGGGAATCGGTTATAAAAGTTAAGGATCCAAAAACATTGGTTTGAGGAAGTGCTATACTGTTCCTTCCTCATAGCATCTTCCAACTCTCATAGAAGAATCTCTAGAGACTCAATTTCTATGTGAGTAACTTGCTAGCAGCTAGCTTCTTAGTGAGACTTGATATTTTATCTTTATATTGTGGTAGAGGTACCTTACTTGTAGTCAAAATGATTTGCAAAATTAGGTTATATAAATGCTGTTTGACTTTGGTATTATGTAACTTCAGACAGAACACGAAACTTGTATTTTAGTATTTGTTCTATCTACTTTTTTTAACTTTTGCTCTAATGTGCGCCATTCGTGAAACTGCGTTATACATTATGCCCTCAGTTTTAGAGCGTCTTCACAGGGTTAATACATTTTTTCTCCATTATTCCCCCCCACAAATTACAACATGTTTCCCTTTATATTTACAATGTCAATGTCCTAAGAGAGAAGCATTACCCTAGCACCTATGGTCTACATTCGGTGAGTCACGTTCTCAAAGGCACCATGTGTATAAGCCTGTCATTGACCGTGTTGCTATTTTGGGGACTGCCCTTCACTCCAGTAACCTGCACACTAAAACAAAGTTGGATTATGCAATCACACACTCACAGGAATCCCCCATGTTCAACAATATTATATTGCAGGGGCCCCGTCACTGGGCCGCCCCGTGTAAAAATGCATACACTATACTACAGATGGGCCTGTCATCCACACTAGCCTGCGGGGGCAATTACTTTCTGTTTCATCACAACTAAAATGATTATTTTTCATTATTATTAGATCAGATTAGATAAACTATTCACCCACGTCAGATAAATTACCTTGTTACAGCAGTAAAAATATATAATAATAATAATAATAATCACAATAATAATAAAAACATGTACATTGAATAAGGATTTAATGGGGAAAAAAAACAACATATGCAAAACAGCAATAAGCAATATCATATAACATGAATATAAAAGTTAATTTCCTAGAATCAGCAAACATCTACAGAGGATTGAAACTGCCTTCTGTTTACACTAATGTGCACATACAGTGAACCTGACCAGTGATATACTGTATGTGATATACATTTTTTATTTCTGTCAGTTTGAACACAGGTTACTTCAGATGCTGTGGTGAAATGCTGCCATTTTCAAATGAAAATATAATAATATGAATATGGCCTGAGATACAAAATCACCTGAGATTTTTTTTTTTGTTTGTTTGCTTTTAGCATAACAAAGATGTCTGGCTTTGCAGCGTTGATTTGCATGTAAACTTTCTAATCCCGTATCTTGTTATGCGCTGATAGTGTTTGACAGAGGTCAGCAAAGACGATTAGTCAGCCATGGAACTTCCAGTCCCAGCTATTGTGCTGCCATAAGGAGATTATATCCATCTATCTGTGTCTAAACGTGCTCATTCTGTCAGTTCAGCCATGGATTATCCTAGCTACTTAGGGAAAAGGGATTTCAGTGACTGTACACTTAAAGTTGTTGGGACAGGCAAAATGTCATTCATGCTACAGCGTCATAATGAATTCTGTGATGCCGTAAGGTTTCATGCAGACTTAAGAAAAAGCATCAAATAGGTTTTTTGAAGAGTCTGAAGAGGTATTCTTCAGATTATCAGCTAGGATGATTAGTTTTTCTGGGAAATGCTCCCCAACTGTGTTTCTTCAAATCTCCAGCCATCCCTCCAGAAATGAGATTCATTTAAAGATGACAGTTTGGCCCTTTAAACTGGCAAATTACCCCAAGCTGCCCTCATATTTTCCTCCCACACCTGCTCCACGGAGGAAGAGAAATGCATTAATAAGGAGAATTAGCCCAGGGACTACATCTGTATTCAATTTCCTCTCACCTCATGGATCTGCAGTACCCCCAACATCTGCTTCATCCAGCTCCCTACAGCCTGAACCATGTCTCTAACTAATTACAACATCTTGAGGAACTACAGCCAATGACGAGTAAAGCAGGTGTACAGAGCTGCAGGGCCCAGCTTAACCAGGGTTTTAGGCGCAACACAAGCAAATGAATTCACTTTGTAATTGGGCGTCCAGGAAAAAAATAAATAAAACAGACACAGGGGGTTTGGCCAGAGAATGGGAGCCTGTAAGGATTTCCACTGAGCATGTCAATCATGGGAATGCTTATTGTTTAATGGTTAAAGAAAAATGCCAGCATTTAAGTAGTGAATATGAGCTTTTAATAGCATGTTGTCGCCTTCCTAAAATAATGGCCTATGTCATTTCTTGACTTTTTTTTTTTTTTTTGCCTAAATCATCTCTCCATGATGCTGAATCCCTCTGGTAAAATCATCCTCAAAGAAATTATGAGACTCTATCCCTGTAGTATTATGGCCTATATCAGTAGAGTGTGACTAGAGTGTGGCCATTTATTTATTTAAGTCAAACGACAATGTGACAAGGTAAATAATGAATAAAAAATAAAAAATAAATATTGCATAGTTATTTTGTCTTTTTATTAAGTCTTTTTAGTCAGCATTATAGTCAGCAAAATAGCTAAGTGCAGAGTGGAACGGCTCCAGAATCTGTGGCTGTTACAAATGATAGGCTTTCTGTTAACTATTTTCTGTCTTTTCAAACAATATTTAATCCCAGTTTTTGTCTCAATTCTTCCACATTACACAATCTAATTAAGAAAGATTTCAATACTGTATTGTAATCTGACATCTAGAAATTATGAGTATAACAAAAAAAAATCCCAATCAAATCACTTACACTTTCGTGTTCATATTTACAGTAACTAAAACCTCACTTGAACATAATATTAGTAATCATAACAACGTCTGTTATTATAGTATGCCTGTCGTGCAGTGTCTAGACACAGCTTGCATACCGCCTTGGGAAATTCCTGATATAGCTTAATACAAGTGACCACCAGGCAATGAATGTTCTCCAGAATTATTATACATATTTGTGACCTCTAATGGGAGCCACTCAAACATAGAATTTAAGATGTGTGAGGGCTCTGACAAGATGGCCAATTTTAGAGCAGGTCTTAATTAGAGTTAAGGCGAGTCCGATCTATCTTCTTGGGATTATTTCCCCATTTTTTTGTGCAATTTGTTTTTGCATTCTGTATTGGGGTCCTTAATTTTGGATTGTACACTCTGTACCTTTAAAGTCGTTAGAATTCATCCTCTGAGCACCAAGGAAACATGTACTAAATTTCACAGCAGTCCATCCAGTGTGGTTTATGAGCCATTTCATTTGGAAACACAAATGCCAAGCTAATAATCACACTACAGAAAAAAAGTCAGGGGGATGTCACCAGAGTTATTGGGATTCTCTGGCAGCCACACATATCTGCTCTATCTGCAATCTATAATATGATAATGAGATATTTCAGTGTAAACCAGATAGCTGGAGTGACTGACAGTGCCTGGCCTGGAGCCTGCTGCTAGTATGCCTGAAAATGTATTACATGATGGACCAAATGTAAAAAAAGGATCCACACAGGTGAGTCTCAAAAGCCAAACAGAAGCAGGTCCCTGGTTTGACTCCCAGCCAGCTGTCCTTCACCGGAGCATGTGGTATCACCCTGCGATTCCTGAGATCAATACAAGAGCGCAAATATTTCTGCCTGTTTGTCTGTTTTTAATATCTCTGAATGAATGTGTCTGTGTGAAATGTGCTTTTTAAATAAACTATCTTGCCTTCACTGTCTTTGACACAATAATGGATCCTAAAAAGGATGCAGCGTGAGTGAAAGGGTGTGAAATGTAAACAAAAGTGCAGTGTAAAGCAGCCTTGAGTCGTCATGGAAAAGCACTGTATAAATACAAACCGTAATCCATCTCGATGTCACACACTGTATACCTTTGATTTTTCATCTTCAAAAACATCTGGCTTATGTACTCTATTGTCATCTAGCTTGCAGCCGCTAAGGTTGTCCCTGATCCATATGGCCTATGTTCAAATTCAATTAAAAAATACTTATAAATATAAAGGCAGGAGGGGCATAAACATCCATAAACAAGCCTAAAACACAAGATAAACAAGACTCAACAAATATGAAAGCAGATTAACAATGTCTATTCAAGCATGGGTTAGGTGAAGGTGCCAGTGCATTCATCAAGTGACCATTTCTTCATCATTGGAACTGTTGCTGTAGCAGTAAAGTTACATTTTGTCACTTTGTCTTATGAACAAGCCGTCGAATGTGCTGCCGATGGTAGTGGCAGAAATACTTCATAGATAACATGACTGTGATCATCAATCTTTTATGCCTCCTATATTCTGACTTGAAAGATTTTAGTGTTTGGCCAATAAAAAAAAACACCCTACAGCCGATTCTTGTCCCTGTGACAGAAGGATTTATTCACACGTCAATAGAATTTTCCCCATATGATCTTTTTTCATTCTTAAAAGGTTTTTTTTATAAACATAGGATTATTTCAAGAGATGTTTTCCTCCACACAACACCCCCAAAACAAGGCTAAACGCTGTGGTACATATGGTAGGCGCGTACATGGCACTGTAGCGCTGCTTAAACACACCGAAAACAGAAACTTGGAGAATGTGTGGTGCCCACAAACCTTTATTAATTTATTTATTTAAAATAAAGCTTTATTAGAATAAACGTACATCACAATGTCTACAAAATTTGTGTATAAAGCCACATAAAGAGGAAGACATTGCCAACAACGATGGTGTTACGACCACCTGATGGCAACAAGACTCCCTCTTCCCAACTCTTCCCAAGAAGGAAGGCAATCAGAGATGGCTTTCTTCACCCCATTCACGCAACAAGCCTCTGTCGGCCTCTGTTGGTCATATTGGCAAGTGCAAGTGTGGAAACACAAACAGACGGACACGCAGAGCCACTAAAAACAATACTTCACTCCCACTCTGTGCGGCTCAGCTCTGGAACTGTATAATAATATATATAGTATTTGGATGAGGTGCATTTACCTCAGGAGTCTTCACTTCCTCACTTTAACACAGCTCCACTCTGTTTGCTCCTCAAACATTTATTTACTTAGAAGTCGGTGTTGTCTCGTGACCTTTCTTGCTCGCCTTTAAATTCACACCAAAGAGGCCTCAGCTCTAGCTCTTACATACATGTAACGCATTTAGCTTTGATGATAAACCTCAGGTGTTCGGAGAGGCTACAGCCAACATGTTTGCGGTTGGATGGATAGGATTCAGCAACCCTCAGAGCCCTCAGGCTTCCACTGACCAGCACTAATGTCTTTGTGGACGGACGTAACCGTCCGCAGCTGCAGGTTAGCCGCGAGCCATGGAGGGTCACGGGATTTTAGATTAAGTTCATGGCCGGGAAGTGTCTCAGTGAGGACATTCAAAATATGTGTGATGTCTTTGGATGGACTGTATGTGGGTTGCATACAAATGTAATGATGTTCCTGCAGATGAATACACTATAGTGTACATTATTTGCAGGAAAACAGCGTCACAACACTCTCCTCTCATATTACACACACATATAATGTCCTTATGTGGCCTTTGTGCAGCAGGCATGTTGATATTTTTAGCAGGAAATGCACAGGTGTCACTGAGCACAGTTCATGGAAGTCAGGAGCGTGTGACAGGGGACCAGCTTGTACCCTGAAGCTCAGCAAGCTTAACAGAATCATTCATTTGATTGCGACGTTTGTTTTGCTATGGATCCATTGTGTAATTGTTAATTGTGTTAATTACGTGACAAAGAAGAAATGTCTTAAATGCTTCAACCAGATGTTTTTGGGTTTTTTTTCTTGAGACCTTAGCAACAAGATACCGATTAAATATGAACTTTTGCTGCACAAAGTGATTCACGTGATCCCAGTGAAGATAGTTTGAGGCTATGCAATCAGGAATGCAACAGCATGGAAGCTCAATTAAACCGGGTCATGACATTAAAAGATGAGAAATCGACTGGTTCATTGCACATCTGTGGATTTACAATTTTTACAAACCAATTACCAATTCATATTCAAGCAAATGTCTGTAGATTTTATTCCCTGTGGACTATAAGTGTGTTTGATTATTTTAGTGTTGTACGCCAATTTTATATATATATTTTTTTTTTCATATTGATATGGACCAACCAGACTGTAGTGATGACCTCCAGTCCCACTTGACAGCAACAGAGGGCTTATGAAATGATTGAGTATCAACGGTGGCTTTTTCACAAGATCTTGGCGGAGATGTGATTTTTATCATTGATGGCAGATCCAGGGACAGTTTTCAATAATACATTACTGACATGGTTACTGTGATGAATAATTCAGCCGTGGAACAACTTCATACCATTTTTCTCTTATGGAAGATACTATATAAAAAAAACAGACTTGGAAATAGATAGAATAAAAGAGGATACATTATTTTACAGATAATTGTTGAACATGGTCACTTTGCATTTTCCTGTTAAGCCCTAAGCTTATTTTCTTAGGCTCGAATATTTCATACTCAAAATGAAATGAGTATATATCTGCAACCATAAGGTCTATTTTAATACTTTTGGTGTCATAGTAAAGGAAACAATTGTGGGATTGTAATAGTGTAATATCAGT